>NW_009929790.1:10764-28442 GCF_000696875.1 Nestor notabilis | reverse complement strand
TCCCTAATCTGGAGGTGGAGAGAAATGGTTCCTGTGCTGATTTGGTGGTCATGTTTCTCAGCCACACTATTACAGATCTATTAGGAAAATGGTCATAATAAAGAAGACAAAAGTAAAAAGAACAGACTACTAGTTGGAATAATTTATTTCATTTCACCAAACATCTAAAATTCTGATAACTGTCTTTCACAACTGGAGCTATAGATGTCTCATAGTGAGTGAATAAAATGCAACTTTTGCAGTATTATTTCCTGTGTTCTGCATTTTTGCCCCATTTATGCATCTGAAAAAACACACTTCAGGTTTTGCTGTACCTATCTGGTTTTGTGTGTGTGGTTTGTTTCTTTTTTTCTTTTTCCAAAATGGGTTGGAATATTTGCAAGACTAAAATTTAAATAAATAGGTTTCTTAGGTAAATCAAAGGTCATGTATTTCTCTCACCTTGAGGCACATGAACTGGTCTTTGTTTTTTCCCTCTCAGCAGGTCATTTCAGTTGCAAAAGTAGAAAAATGTAATTTTATTTCTTAATGGTATTTTCTCTCTTCAAATTCATTTTAATGAAGTTATTTCAGGGAAATTTGTGAAAGATGTGTGACACTGTAGTGTCAAAATTTGTAGTTATTAGTGATAAGCAATGTATTATTGCTATTAATGTCAACCTTTGTATGAATGAGATTTACAGACATTTTAAAACAGTCTGTTTTCTTCTGTTATTAAATTTTAGAGACCGAAGAAACCACCACCTCCATCAGCTCCTATCATCAAACAAGGATCAGGTAAGGTGCAGTTGATGTTGTACAGCACACATCAGTGAGCACATCTCAATCTAAATTAAGAGTATTCAAATTTATATAGAATTCATCTGTATCAAAATTGGTAAGCAGGAGGTGTCTACAAAAGAACTAATAAATAAGACTCAAATTGCAAAAAGATGATAACCCTGAAAGGCTGGCGCACTTTTTAAATGTATTGCAGGCAACCATCTGCACCTTTTTTAAATACTGTATTTTACCCCTTAAACACATTAAGTCAGAGCGAGCGTTGATACTTCAGTTTTTACAAGTTCTCCAGCTCTGTTCCTTGACTGAAAGTGATTGTGTGCATGTCTTTGCAGTGTAGACCCAGTATACTGGAGTCTGAGAATACCTGCAAGAGGAAACTGCATTCTGCATCTACATCTACATCTACTTTACATCTGCAGATCTGGTTTATTCTAGAGATAAAGAGCTTTTTTGCACGTCCATAAGATAGTTTCAGAGAACTTGGCTGTAATACAATGGCCTCATCTGAGTTGCAGTTGAAGAGCTGCAGATCTGCATGAATGCCAGAGCTAGCTGTCTTGTCTGTCTGTCTCCAGGTTCTGTGACATATTTAGATTCTTAATTTTCAATATTTCATAGCCATAAGTATAAAACTAAATGGAGTTACCCTGAATCTGGTCATGTAGTTAATGGTTTTGCAAATGTATTAAGGGACTGATGATTTTGCAAACAGATGAGTACTAGCAAAACTGGCTTTGGAATATGTTAGACTAAACTGTGTATGAATACTAAGAGCTGAAACCACTTTTACTGGTAGTTTTAAAATGACCTCTTAATACAAATTTTCGAAAGTGCCTGCATGATTTATTTTTTCCATGAAACTTAAAAACAGTTAAAGTATCTACACACTTGGCAGTTCTGACCTCAGAAACCAAATTCCAGTTCCATTCAGCAAAAGGCAAGGGATGCTGTCAGGGTTTTCATTTGTATTGCAGCTGTGGTGGAAACATAACTACGGCTGGAATTCTTCAATCTCCTAACTCCAATCTATTTGTTAAAATTCTGCAGCAGCAATACCACTTCCTCCAGTGCTGGCACACGTTAAAAAAGTGAAACGAACACGTTCAATCTAGCTAGATCATTTTACTTGTCACCATGGTCTGTTCCAGCTTTCAGTGCTTTAAAATGTAAATTTCCCACTCCTGCAGTCTTGATCTATTAATAGAAGGAAAAGTTACACCCATTTACAATTTACTGTGAATCAATAAGCTATAATTTAACTAGTTTTAATTTGTCAAGCAGTTTTTGACTACAGAATCATGACTATAAATATTTGGTTTACTTATTGACACCCATGGTTTATTCTTCACTCTGTCCTGAGACTCATAAAAACATAAATTTGATTTTAAGATCAGTAAGAGTGTCCAGAGAGAGCAGTATAACTTTGCCATCTAGTGGTGTCTGCTTATTAAATATGTCATAGTCACAACTTTGGAAAAGCTCTGTAAAACATTATATTTCTTTCAATTTATAGGCCTATAATTAGAGAATACTGCTTTTAATAGTTTTGTACCTGTTAGCATGCAATGCATTAGCTCTGCCACCATAGGACAAAAATATGCATGTTTTCAGAAAGAAAAATGGATGTATAAAGGATGCAGACAATTCAATTAAGGCCATCTAAGTCTATGGCAAAGCCAAGGCTATTGCTGTTCTTTGTTTTCATACTTAGTCTTCAACAAGTCTTGGCTGATTGTCATAGAATCATAGAATGGTTTGGGTTGGAAAGGACCTTAAGATCATCTAGTTTCAACCTCCGTGCCATGGGCAGGGATGCCTCACAGTAGACCATGTCACCCAAGGCTCTGTCCAACTGGGCCTTGGACACTGCCAGGGATGGAGCATTCACAAACTTCCTTGGGCAGCCTGTTCCAGTGCCTCACCACCCTCACTGTAAAGAACTTCTTCCTTATATCTAACCTGAACTTCCCCTGTTGCAGTTTAAACCCTTGGTTTTTACAAGGGTGTCGTTGTTATGCACAAGAGTTTCTTCTGATATGTATGTAGAGGTGAAAATTATCTTATGTTTATTATGGATTATTATTACCATCCTGACATCGTCTACCTTGTCAAATTATCACTTTACTGAGATAATACTGTATTTTACCACATCCCCCCATCAGGCCTTACTGTTGATGATAGGTAACAACATCCAGTAATGTTTCTGTGTATTTAACCAATCATAGTGTGATGAATAAATTGAGAACGGGCAATTGAAGCCTAAATAATTAAATATCAGTATCTTCTGATGCAGAGTATAAAATCAGAGCAGAGAATTAGAGCTGGTCTTTGTAGTATAAGCAGCATACATATGAAGGAGGTGTCTAGTTTGTATTATAGTATAGCTGGAAGTTTGGCTGTATTTCCAGATCTGCCCAGCAGTAGACTTCCAGGGCCACCTGTGCTGGGTTACTATATGAAGTAATGCGAAAACTGGAGAGCCACAGTTAGGCGCACGAGTCCCTTTGAAGAGCATTAGGCATTTCACTGAGTATCTGGGATAAGCAATACACCTGCATCTAGTCTGGAGGGTGGGAATGCTCTTCTGAGTCTCTTTGGGAGCTTGTACAGAGTTCACCAGAGCTTCCTTGCAGGTGGCTTTCTTATGGCAGCTAAGGCAGGATCATGGTGCCTGCGTAGGTGCCGATTAATCTGGGGCTGACAACCCAAGCAGGGAGTAGACCTGGGCCTGGGAGCTCCTCGGTGTTTGTAGGCTTACTGGTTTAGACATGTCCTGAAAATATCCCTCTGTGTGTTAATGATGACTGTCAATCTTACTGTAATTAGGTATATGGGCTTGTGTCTCTTTTTCTTGAACATGCTAGTATGTGCACGACTATCAATATGTTGACTTGTGCTTTGCATAACTTGTGTTTAGAAAAGCTTTAATTTGTTTCTAGCAACACTTCAGGAGTGAAGTATTTTTATAGAACAATTTAGGCTGGAAAAGACCCTTAAGATCATAGAATCCAACCATAAAATGGGAATTCAGTATTATTTATTGCCATGATAAGTGATACAAATGCTGCCTGTCCAACAGCACAGTTATGTAAAGAAACAATGGCCAATGATAAGTACTGATTTCTAGGAACCAGCTGCAGAAGAGAGTTGTGACAGCACATTCAAAAAATGTAAATGTATTGGGGAAGTGCATATAATAGAATAGATTGAAGCATAAAATTGTCTGTGTTCCCTGCCCTGCCTCCTCACTTTTCTTGGATGTCATCTATTGTAATTTTTATTGGAATACTAATAATAATAATACAGTCTTAGCTAAAGCAATTTTCAACACTAGGAAGTTGAAATGGTGTTAGCACCTAGTAGTTAGCCAATGCAGTGAAGCCAATATCTGGTAAAGCATTTCTTGTAATATAAGGACTGGAAGATTGTTTCTTGCATGAGCCAGGAAATTTTTGCAAAATCTTCCCATTGTTGGGAAGTTTTGTCACAGGAACTTGTGTCACAAGTTCCTGTATTCCTACTAGCAACAGAAGTCAGTGTGTCAGGGTCTCTAGTACAGAGACAGAAGGCAACAGAGGCTTACACCTCCAGGCTATAAGCTGTCAATTAAAACAGTCATGCAGAATAGTGTCAGTACTACTGTTCTCATCCTTCTAATACGTGGAAGTGAACAGCTAGTACTAGAGTTGAAAAAGAGGAGGGTACTCAATGTAAAATAAGCCCTGTATTTGTCTGTATTATGTATTCTTTTGGCAGAAATGCCCAATTAATTGATTTATTCCTTAATCATTCTCCACCCTGTTGAACTGTTCTTCAGTTAAGTATGTCTGCGGCGGTAAAGGATCTTTCCACACTCTAAAAATCTGTAGTTATTGAATTATTTTTTTCTCAGGGAATGCTCAGAAAGCGCCTATTCTTTTGAGGTGCACACTTTGGAAACTCTGAACCTGATCTGTGAGAACATAAACATGTAATTGCTTTTTTGTCATATTGGTGTAAACAAATACTTGAATCTAGATTTACATTCAGTTTTAGCAAGACATTTTCAAATTGGAGCATGGAAAAAGCCTAAGAAATTGCAGAATTAAATTGTATGTGGCCTTATATGCTGGTTTGTTGACTTGTTCAGAATTCCAAATTTTCCTTTCTTTGACAGGTACTACAGATCGAAAGCATGAAATCAGAAAGGTGCCTCCTGAAAGGCCAGAATGTCTTCCTAATCGAACAGAAGAAAGAGGTATGAAATGTGCTTTCCTGCCTGCTCTCTGTAGAGAGACAGGGCAATGGAACTGATGCACATCCTGATTTCCCAGTTTCTGTTTTCATTAAATGCATTTTTTGGATGTTTATTTCCCACTCTGATAGATCTGTGATGGTACACATTTTAGAAAGGATCTCATTATTGCTTTAGAACTAAATTCAGGGTATTCAGTTGTACCAGTCCAGAGCTGGTAAGTGCTTGCAGCCTCAACTGAAGTCCAGGGGAGATATGCTCTCAATACATAAAATGCTGTCTAAAGCTCTGTGCTCGGTAAAACATGGGTCCTTGATCAAGTAAAATACCCCAGATTAGTATCTACTTTTTTCTTAGCGTCTATATGCTTTGGTTCTCTAGTTAAAAGCAGGGTTGGTGGTTTTCCTGCATCACAGAGGGGTTTTGTGAAGATCTAGTCATCGATGCTTATGAATCACCCCCTTATCATAGTCACAAAAGTCATAGGCAAGCCTGTGAAGAAATGAAAAAATTCTGTCTTCAAAGCCAGGTTTGAACATTGCAAGAAATGGGGCACAGCACCACACAGAGCAGTGACAAGCAAATTAAACCTTTAATGGTTTCATTGTATTCATTGTGCATTATGAATACTTTGGGGATAATAGTTACACTGATTCTCTAATGGTGTCAAGTTTCATATGTGTAAGCAGATTCTTAGATTATACAGACAGTTTGTTTATGGGGTTTCTTAACCTTTAAGTATTCAAACTTGAAGTCTTTTAAAAGGCACATGTATGCTCATGACTAAATACATAATACACGGTTACAATTCAGGGCCAGAACATTCAGACTTTGCCCCTTTTCTGGATATATGTCTTAGTATCTGACAGACGTTTTAGCAGTTTCGTCTACATATGTTTATTTTTGGTTATGTGTGCTACTTCTTGTGGTTATCTTAGCAATAAAACACTTCGCTTTCCAGTTTGGATTTAAGAAAGCAGCTGTCAAAATGGTGGACGAAGTATAAACATGATACTATCCCAGGGTATAATATATGTAGCTTTTCTAAATGTTGAAAAGAGGCTGTAGGAGTCATGCCTACATTTCTGGAGTACCAGGGAGTGGCAGGAATTGCTTGGTGTGGTGTGGCAGCAAGGGTGGCACAGGAATGTTCTTTACACTGTGTGTTGGTACACTGCCTAGCCCGTCCCTCATACATAGTTCAGATTCTTGGGCACTGGTGCAGTAGAAATCGCCATAGGTGCAAGTGTGTAAAAATTACACAATACACTGCAAAAGCTTCAATGTTACAGAGGACCCAACAAGTTGCATCAACTGAAAATGTGCTGAAAAAAGGGTATATGCCTGTGGACAGTCACTTACTGGACTATTCCAAATCTCATGTGGACTGTGTTTCTGGTAATTTATTCCATGATCTTCTCAGACTGAAACCTAGAACCCATTAAGCAATACCCTGTAACACTCCCAAGACCTCTTACATACAGACCATCTTACATACAGAGGTGTAATATTCACGACGTATTGTAGATAGTGTTATCAAGGGAAGTGGGTGTTAACATAATAGGATACAGAGAACAAAACTTTGGTCTCTTTGAGAGTTTTGTCCTTACTTTAAGAAGAATCAGGTTTCCTATGGTATGGCAAATGTGTTTACATGTTTCTTTTGTACTATGAATTTAGAGCATATTATTTACAGGAGTTATTCATATGTATTGTACTTTGCATGCTCACAGGCATTGTGTGTTTGGCAGTGGGTATTAGTATTGTGGCACTGCCCAACTATGCATAATCAGTTCTGCAAATGATCCAGTTTTTCACTGGCAGGCTGGAAACTTCAGCATGTAAGTCTGTGCTTGAAAACCTAAATAAAAGGTCTGATTTTCCTGAGGGGTTTACATCCTGCCAAACGTTGCTATATTTTAATTCTTGTATTTTCATTTAACTGTAGTTCACTTGAAACACACTTTTATTTTCCCCCCAGAAATGGTATTTCTCTGTTTGTTCAAGAGATGTTAAGAATATCCAGCATAATTATTTTTGTGACCTTCTAACTTAATATTGTTAGATTAGGGATATTGTTCCATATGCTATGTAATTTTTTGCCATTCTTAGTTTTTACATTTGGAAATCAGCATTCCTATTCGGAGACTGCACATACATTTTGGCCAAGAGGAATTACAGACAACAGTCAGGCAGGGCAAACAACTGATTTGTGGTAAACATTTTGTGTCAAACAAGGAATTATTTAGGACAGATATGGAAAGGAGATAAACTTTTTCTTTGTGTACAGTGTATGTACAGTTGAAGATTTCTTGTTTAAAAGACTTACAAGTGCAAATAAATTCCACTTAATAATATCTGTGTTCTTTTTTCCTGGAAATAATTGATTTAAAGAAAGATCAGAGAGAGAGCAAAACCAGTTCGACTTGCAGAAGCCTTCAGTTCCTGCTATACCTCCGAAGAAACCTCGGCCACCCAAAGCAAACTCTGTGAACAGACCTGGTACCTTACCTCCGAGACGACCAGAAAGACCAGCTGTGCCTGTGACTCATACAAGGTACTGTTCTTCCTCTGTCCGCTGCTTTTGGGTTTAGTGGAAAACCACACATTTAAAGAATTTAGATTTTACAGTTCATGTCACAGTTTATTTTATGATAATCTGTAATTTAAAGAAAAAAGAATAAGCCATCTAGTCATCTGGCTGATTCATAACTATCTTCTCAAGACAAATAGTCTTAGACTTTTCATTGCTAATTCATTTCTATTGAAGAATACACTGTTACTGCAACATCATAGTTTCCACTGCAGAATATGTGGGAAATACCTGCATCAGTATGTTAAACTGATGTTGACTTACTTACTTTACCTCAAATTATTCCAGCTTGGCCTTGGCACTAAGTCAGTGCAAAAGCTTGAATTGTACTGAGGAACAGCATTAGACAATGCATATTTCAAATATTGTCAGTTTGGTTTCAGTCTGTTTACTGTCATCATTTTGATCAATTTTTAGGAAAATATATTTGTCTTCATACAATGTTCCTTAAAATGGTGCCACTGCAGAATGCTGCTGTCAAATATTCATATTCTAATGTTGGTTGTTATTCTATAGTTACGTGATGCTCTTTATCAAAGGCGGTTACAGCCTTTGAGGAGTGCTGAGAAATTGGACTTGCCAGCACAACTTCATTTAATCCCTGCAGAGCTTGGAGAAGCAGAGGTTGCAGAAACTAAAGGCCTTGACTGTAGTCCTGATGAAGTCTAGATGGCTACATTAGTCATCAACATCTGGGTTGTGCACGCTAGACTTCCTTTATGCATAGTAGATAGAAATAGGTGAAAGCCAGAAAAAGCAGTTGCCTAAAATGGGAAAGCTGCACATCTTGCAGAAATACCAGAATACAGGCATAGAAATAATTGTACTATTTTATTGTTTGAAAAAATAACTGCCATTGAACTGCTGGAGCTCAAGTATGCTGATAGTGAATTAAATACCAATATGGAGTATAGGATAGAGTGGAATAAAATCCTAGCCATTGATTCCCGTCATTCCTCCACATGTAGTTAATTAAACAAATGCTCTCAGAGTGGAATCTGAGACGTATAAAATTTAAAAATTGGTGACTGTCTGATGCTGCCAGTTTCATCTTACTGAAGTGCTTTGAATGTGCATCTCTGAGAGAACTTACCCTTCTATCTAGGTGCTACTGCCACAATTTCTTTTGGACTTTTTGGCTTTAAACTAGTTATTCCAAAATATAGTCCACACCTGCTGGTCACATGGGCATGCTTGGAAAACCAAGTATTTGCTGTGACCTTTAGATATAGCTAAGTAATGTCTTCTTGGCAAGACCAATACGTATCCTAGTGTTCAGTTCACTGGCTGGGTGTACAACAGGGTAAGTATTCTTTTGTCCTATCCTTTGCCTGGAATATTTTAAACAAATTGTAAATATTGTAAACATTTACAGCTGTGAAGGGGTGGTTTATTGCTCTTCTGATTTCCTTTTTTCTAAGTACAAAGTTAACAAAGTGAAAAAGCAGATCTAAACAGTAACCCTCTTGTGTTCTTTAACTGTCCAAACTCCTCTGTGTCTAGCACAGAAAAAAAAATAAAAAGTTTTGTTCCTTTTATCTAATACTGTTGTATTTGAAAGAATTTTATTTGTAACAGTAGTTACATCAAAACTTAGACTGGAAGGTGATTTTTAGGGTGGTGATGATGCATGCTGATGATCTCAGTGCTAGTAGTTTCCCTATTAATTTCTTCACCAGCTAATTCAAATTAATGGTTTACTTCATATAGCTGCTCTTTTGCCTGGTAAGTTCTAACTTGTAAGGGTGTCTTGTAGGAAGAGAGCAGGAAGTTCACATAATGAAATAATCCATGGAATAGACTTCGAATTACTTGACTAATTAAGAAATGTGAAACTTCAAATGGAAGCAGTCACTTCAATAAATGAGTTTTAGTTTTAAATCAGTTCAGTTTTATAAGATAGCAAAGATTTTTAAGACCTGCTGGTATCCATTTCCAGAATATGAAAAACCTAAGGCAATTACAATAAAAATTGAAACAGCAGAATTTTTGCTCACCTTTCATGGTTTAAGCCCAGCTGGCAGCTCAGTCCCATACAGCTGCTCACTCATTCCCCCACATTGGAATGGGGGTGAGAATCAGAAGGGCAAAAGTGAGAAAAATCATGGGTTGAGATAAAGACAGTTAAACAGGTAAAGCAAAAGCTGTGCATGCAAGCAAAGCAAAACAGAATTCTTTCAGCATGTCTCATCAGCAGGCAAGTGTTCAGCCATCCCCAGGAAAGCAGGGCTTCATCACAGTAACAGTGACTTGGGAAGACAAATGCCATAACTTTGAATGTCCCCCTTGTCCTCCTCCTTCCCCCAGCTTTTATTGCTGAGCACAGTGTCATATGGTATGGGATATCCCTTCAGTCAGCTGGGGTCAGCTGTCCTGGCTGTGTCCCCTCCAGTTTCTTGTGCACCTTATCACTGGCAGGGCAGTGTGAGAAACAGAGAATGCCTTGACACTGTGTAAGCCAAGTTCAGCAATAACGAAAACACCTCCCCATGTTATCAACACTTACTTCATCTCAAATCCAAAACAGCATTGTGCAGGTAGCTATAAAGAAAATTAACTTTATCTCAGCCAAAACCAGTACATTATCCTAGGGGGAAAAATTGCTGTATTTATAAAGTGAGTTCCAAGAGATTTGTATGGCAGCTGCTGAGTAGAACAGGGTTTGTATTTTTTTCCGTTCTGAGTAAGTGGCTTGCATCTTACGTATCTCACTGATTTTTTGTGGTGATGATCGTTATTCCATTTAAATAGAATCATTCTTCCTTGGAGACAGGTTAGGACTTCAAGAGCAAAAGGAAAGACAAAATCCATGTGGGACAGAGAACACCTGTCCATTTCCTCCAAAGGCTTCATAGCTTATTTAACCTGTGATTATACAATTTACAGATGAGTCAATTCTTTGGAGTAGGCAAGCCATAAACACATACAGAAAGTACATTTTTACAATCAGTCTAAACCAGTCTGCCTCCATGCTGCTGCTAACTGGGGCAGGTTCCCTCTCCTGGCAGCCTGTTCCCATAGCCTCCCCTATGTCAGCACCAGCATTTGTGCAGCCGTTCAGCCATATGGGTCAGAGAGTTGCTCCAGATGGCAATTAATCAATTTGCAGTGGTATTCTATTAGTGTGAGGTTTCTTTCAAGCTGATCATCTGTCTGATCAAGCTGACAGCCTATCTGCATAGGCATCAGTGGAGGAAGGGAGACACTGTGACCAAGAAGGGCTGGCTCCACTACTTCCACAACAGTATGGATGTAGATTGGCATAGTAAGTCTTTTGATTCTTCTGAGAACAGAGATGGGGGGAGTTTAAGGGGTTGTTGTCGCATCTTGGTATCTTTTGTAGTCAAATGGTAAATGTTGTGACTTTCAGCCCCCGATCACACTGTCCTAAGACTGTCCTCCAAAACCATACTCGCACATTTCCTAGAGCACTTCGAAATCACATGGTGCTCTCAGTTTGCTGGGAAATGCATGTGTGCAAAACAAAGTATGTAGTCAAATGTTCATTGCCCTGTCAGCCAAGAAGCTATGTTGCTTCTTATAGATTTACAAATACATTAAGCAATTTTAAAAAATAAATTAAAGGCCAAAAAATAAGAAAGCTAATTGATCAGGTGGAGCACTTGGAGAATACCCTTGCTATCATCTCACTAATTAATAATTTTTTCTAGGAATGTGTTATATTTCTACTGTTTCCTTCCCGGTGCAGACTGCCTGCCATATTGACAGCTGTGTAGCACAATTAATTTTTTTCAGGTCATAAACTGTTTGCCTATCATTTTTAATTCATAGAACACTTACTGCCCTAGCACAGTGTTGAACAGCATATATGTTCACTTAATCTGTGACTTCCTCCATTTTTTAATACAAATTTTCAGACTTCCTGCATTCTGAAATAGGGTTTCCAGCTACTTTGTGCTTTGCTCATAAATGGCTGCCATGAGCTGAGGTTCAGGCCATCTGTCATCAGCTTATGGCATCAAAAGCAAAGACAAATGAAAAAAATCAACAAGATTCAGGAACTCGCTATGTATTTTACTTTGATGGCTAATTGTTGCTCTTCATAGAAATGCACCTCTGCCTGTGTTGTTTCAGGGACAGATCTATATTTTTGCCCATAATTTAGGTACCTTACATACATCATAATTGTTACAGTGCTATGCTGGGAATAGTCATTGTGGAAAAACTATGCTATGTGTTAGGTGACCTGATAATGACAGTAAGTACAATTTATTGCATTAATTGGACACTTGTTATCACAGTAAATGTGACAGGGTTTTGTCTGCGTGACTTGTGCAATGCCAAGCTACTCACCTACCACTTGCCCTTTTTAAATTAAATGTTTCAGTAGTTACATTATTTTAGTAAACTTAAATAGTTGTGGGATAGAAAGTTCTATGAAGAAAGAATAATCACATTGCATGTGTTTGATCTCCTCTTTGATTTAAAAATAGTTCCTCTGTATAAAGCATCACAAATCATGACACTTGCCCATTCCAAAGACATTTCAGACAGAGCAGATGATCTTGGTTCTTTAGACCTGTGGAAAAATATTAACAGTCTAATCTCATAAGCAACATGCAAAAATGTGCTAGTGTAGCTGCATTTAAGAGTAAATACCAGGAACCACTGAAATGCACAATGCTAGCTTGAGATTCTCTCCCTTTCTGCAGTATTCTAGATAGTCCATTGCTATAGTTTATGCAAGCCTATTAATTAGAAAAAAAATTAAATAACATATTGAAGAATGTCCCTTTGCCCTTAGATTTCCTTCACGTTGAGATGCTGTAAACATCTGAAGAATTATTCAGGACACTACGGTGTCTAAAATAGGCTATTTTGACAGGTGTTAAGGAGAAATGAGATAAGGTTAATCTATACAGCAAGTCTACTTACTGGAGATTGCTCTGTCTGACACGTTGCTGTTACTCTGGTGCTACAAAGGAAGAATATTTCACTCTCCCATTAGTAATTACAAGTTAGCTATTAAGTTGCTGTAACCCACATGAAAACTCCAGTAAAATATCTGCTCTTCTTGATTCAAATGCAGGAGTGATAGTCCAAAAGTGGAATTAGTGGGCAGTACAGTATCCAGCACTCTAGAGAAAGACTCCTCTGAAAGAAGCAATGACATCGGTAAGTTATAGTGCTTTTTAAAGTTTACCAAAGAAGCTTATGATGTACATTTCTGCTTTTTAGCGACTTTGTTATGATTTGAAAGGTAGATTGAGGGTTTGTGAATGCATTTCTATCATGTTTTGATTGCAGGATTAAAGGGTCATTTCTGCTTTACTTAAAAAGCTTTATCAGGGCTTTCTGTTAAAAAAAATAAAAAGGAAATATGGAATGGTGAGCTATTTTGAATAGGAGGGCTTTTGTTATTTCTGTTTAAAAGTCTAAAGTAAGTGAAAAGACCAACAATAATAAGTCATACTTGTTTAACAGATGTAATATTAGTGCTGCCCTACTTTTAATGCTACAAAAGATTGTGGGTTTGGTGCAGTTAGTAATCTTTACCCTCTCCAATACACAGGAACAGAGACCCAGTTCAGGCCAATTTGAATAAATTTTACTGCAAACGCCAATTAAAAACACTCTAAATTTCTCTCAAAAATAATAATCTGTGTTCCTGCAACACAAACAGTTTAATCGGTAAATCACCTGGACAGGAGTAACAAGAGGTTACTTCTCTGTCTTCTCTCATCCTCCTTCCTTCTCAAGTTGGCAGTGCAGGAGAGATGATTGCTGGGGTGGGTGCCACAGTAAATGGCACTTGGAAAGCAAGGTGCTCTGACTCTTGTCCCAGGGCTGTAAGCAAAAGCTGCGACAGCCATCTTCTACCTCTACTTAGAAATATACCGGCGGCAGCTGCTGCCGTCATTCTCCTGCAGTCGCAGCTGTGCCATGAGAGACCTGTTTTTGTAAAAGGCAGAACGAGGGTACCCTAATGTGTAAGCATTGCTACCTTTCACTGGTACCTTTAAATGTTATTTCAGTGTGGCTGGTTTCTACCCAGACTGCTTTATTAGTAAAACTTTTCTGTAAAATAGTATACATTCAACAGCTAAACCTCCCTTCTCTTTGGACTTGAAAGCAGAGCTATAGTTATAGACGGAGTGTAATTGCAATGAAATCAGTTGTTGCATTGATTTCACATAGGTTTATGAGCTTTCCACCATCCATATGTCTGCTTTTTTTTTAACTTTCTGCTCTTGGTATGGTTTATGATAGTAACATTCTTCTGGAGAAGCAAGTAGTATGTTTTTCCCAGATTTCCATTTGGGATAAACACAGAAAACTAGAAGCTTGTGATAAATTGCATGAATGTTTTTATTGTAGACATTCATACAAAGGAATGGTGTGGAAATACAGTGAAATTCTACTATTGAGTGTTTGTTACCCATGTTTACAAATTTTCATTAAGCCTTTGCGTACTTGAAAGAGAAAGCTATGATTGCAAACAGCGTATAGTGGTGTGATGGAAGTAAACTTTTTTAATCCTTGTTTTAACTTCATAGAATCATTTCCTTGGGGTCCCTATCAGGATAAAGACTTGGTGTTTTGTGTTGTTGGGGATTTTTTGGGTTTTTGGTTTGCTTTTTTTTCCTGGGTTTTTCTAACAATTTATAAAAGGTTTGGTAGGAAATTTGATTTATAATAGGTTTCGTTAATTCCCAGAACTTACGGGGTGTGGGTTGTTCTGGATTTTTTTTTAAATGGAGAATAGGAGCCAACAAGAGTCCATAAACCAAACCACATACACACCATGTTGCAAAGGGTTTACCTGATGACCTCCTGTTACCACTAACAAGGGGAACCTATTGAGTCCAAGGCTGAAATAGTGTGAACACTTAAATAAGTATAACTTGATAGGGTCAAACCAGAATGGCATTTACAAGGGCAAATCATGTCATTCTAGCCTGTTAGACAACTCATTAAAAGAAAAAAAGAAACAAATTATGATTTTGGAATGGAAGTGGAACCAAAGATCATAAATGTTACAAATTTTCACGCAGCTTTTGATGGCTCATATAAAATATCGTTAAAGAAATAAACAGCCTTTTAAAAGAGGGTAGAGCAATAAATGAAAACTTAATAAGCCGAAACAATTCACAGTGGATTAATGTCTTTTACTATGAGAGACTGTATGGAGTTCAGAACAGTTTATGGGGCAGAGTAATTGGAAAGATTTATGATAAATGTGTTAGATTTATTATTTATTTACAAAGAGAACAACGGGTTGGAGAAATTGTGTGGCTAAATGAGTTATTAGTAAAAATGATGGATGAGTGAGTGGAGCTGTCCGGTGTATTCCAAAATACTGATGCATGGGGCAGTGTGAGTCCAGATAATACTTAACTATGATATGTGTTACTGGTGTTGCCCAGTGTCGTGTACTTTTGGTAGGACAGGCTTAGCTTCTCTGAGATTCATCCTTCTAGTCAAAAATGGATCTGATTAAATCTACCATTTGATGTCTTTTCAGTAACCAAATTTATACAAGGAATTAGAGTGGGCCTCTGTGACAGACAAGGTGGGGCTTAGCGGTAGCCTTTGAAGAAAGTGGAAGTTAAATAGCCTTTGCTATTTAACAACTCAGATGCACAACCATTCTTGTTACTGGGATTCTCTTTATTCCTCCATTAACTCCGATGCCATTCCTGGACACTTAGAGCTGTTAGGGGGGACAGAGGAAAAAGCAGCAGTCAGTTGCAAGTTGTCGCACCGTCTTCCATGCTTATGCCAATTACTGGTGGTGAATCATGTACTGAAAATGAATACTACAGCACTCTCCTGGCTTTTGTGCACTCGTCATGTTAAGCTGGATAATGGTTGTCACTTTCTTAGTTCCATAACTAGTCTAAAGCTTTTATTCTTTTGTTCAAAACAGAGCTGTACAAAAGCACTGCATAGATTTTTGGTTATAAAAGCAAACCATACAGTAGCTGGATGGAGAGCACTTTGCCATCCTGTGATACCATTTTTAAGGATTTCTAAGTTGGTTCTTTTTCTTTATCATGGTAAGACCAAAACCTTTATGATAAGGGAGGAAAAGGTACAGGGTCCTTTCATATGCCAGGTCCCAAAAAACAAACAAGTGATCAGCAACAACAAAATCAGTAATTCCATCAACGACTGAGAAGCAATATGCAGAGGGGAATTGGGGAATCCAGGTTCAAAACTTGTGTTCTGTCTAGGTCCTCAATTCTAGATCAGTGTTTTAAACATTGCTTGTTTAAAAAATCGCATTTTTCTAATTGTTTTCTAAGTAATATTACAGCAGTAGATTGGTGTTGTCTAACCAGAAGACCCAACACCTTTAAAAACACCATTAAAAACGTCCTCACCCAACTTTAGCAATCAGTCAGGAAAGTCACAAATGCTGAGGTGATGTGTAATACTGTACATAACATTCTGTTGGTTGCATATATAAAAAGTTATTTTTATGTAGATGTTAGCACATGGCTTGATTTCACTAGCATGTTCTGTGGAGTTGTGACTTGACATTTAAATTTCTTGATGATAATACAGAACTGATTACAATTTTGCAATCTGTTCTGACAAGAGCAATTCCTGTTCAGCAACATCTCTGCTGATTATAGATATAATGGCAGCTATTACCAGTGTTGCTCATGCTTTTGCTTCTTTCCACAATCCTTACAAAAAACATTGGAAAACTAGCCTTCAGAATATATTATTTAAGAGGAACCATTCCCCATCCCTCCTCACTTCCTCTGTTTTCTTTTTCCCTGTTTTAAGTGATGCCTTTACTTTCCTTTTCACACATCTTTCATCCAACTTTTCCTATTTACATCTTTTTGCCATGGGTAACTCTTCTTCATTTCGTGAGGGTAAGGCACTTTTTTTCTCCATTTCCTTTCTGTCTTGTCTTTGCTTTAGTTGACAGTACATAGCAAGCATATATAAAAAGAAGTATTTTGTAGAACACCTATTATATACATGGCTATTATAGCTTTTCTTTTAATTGAAAGTTGAAACTGAGTGTACTGTGACAGAAAATCTTGCACCATAGCATTGAAATGACAAATCATTATAATTTATTGTTGTACCATAAGAAATTTTAGTGACGGACGTGACATGCACACACTGTTTGTCAATGCTGTGGTTTCATTAACCTGTTCTTACAGACAGATGGTGTGATTGCAAAGTTTAATGCATATATTTCATTGTGATGTCCTTACATGTTACAAAACAAAAGAATATTCAGCAACATGCTAGGATGGTTCTCTAGTCTGAAAGAGATAAACCGAAACAAAACATACAAATCTGAAGAGTACTCACTGGCTTTCAGTGGAAAGTGCATGGTTGTGTCGCCCAAGACTTTATTTCCACTATTGCTATGGTTAAATCCCAGTAGTTACATCTGTTGTAAAATCTCATGTACCAATGACTGCTCTGGATTGACAGGGGCTTTCTGAGCTTAGTTTAAAAGACTTCTAAAGCAACATAAGCTACACTGAAGCCCTATTCTACCAACAGAAGAGTACTCCTTATGTAGGATTACATTGATTTCAACAGCTTAAATTCATGCCTTATTGTGTAACTTGACTTTTTTTTTAAATTTCATGAAGAATTGCCATATCTGAGGGCCAGAGTAATGACAGAAACATCCAGCACATATAATAGCTTACTAGATCAGAAACTAATGCTTCCAGAAGATTACTGAATTATGCCAATTAATTATTGGTATTGAGTTATTTCTGCAAGTCAGGATTTTAGCTCTATATATATACACACACTTTGGAATCCAGTCCTGAAACAAGTCTCGTCTATCTGAAATAGGCTTGCTTTGAAATCATCTAGCACTTAAAATCATATGGATTTAGGCTGAGTGATTTAAAGAATAAGCCACAAAGAAATAGAAATAGAAAATCTACTGTGGTAGCAGTTTCAGTGCTTTGCAAAAAGACTGAGCTGCACAGGCGCTTCCCACACAGAGCCAAGCAGACACATCTTTCCAATATTTTTCCTGGCTCTTTACACATTTTGCATAGTATTTATGAAAGCAGTTAATAATCTTTATCAGTGCTAACATAAGGCACATAT
>NW_009929790.1:0-10733 GCF_000696875.1 Nestor notabilis | reverse complement strand
CCTGCTGAAACATATAGTGTTGGTACAAGTTTTCTTAGGAGATTCCTTGAAAGCTGGTTAGCATGAGTCCATTTTTCAGCATTTCTTCGGACTTTAATCTTCAGAGCATTTGCTGGTGGATCATGGAGTATTGGCCAAACCCACATTAGTAGCAGTACTCTTTTTTTCCATCCTTCCCTCTAAGGCTGGTGCTAACTTGCCTGGAAAGGTGGTTAAAAATCCCCTACTTGAAAATATCTAATAAACAAGCACATAAAAAAAATCTTCAGTATATCATGTTTCCTTGAGCTATGTTTGTAGTTCTTCTAGAGCTGTAACATGCTCAGAGAGGTGATCGCTGCACGTCTGGAAGAAAAAGTGATCTAATAAGATTTGGCCCACACTAGGGAATAAGATGGAGAATGTTTCCAGTTTAAGGCTGTAGAATGGAGCAGGTTTGTCTTTAAATCACAGGCTGTTATACTGTGAGACAGTATAATTATTTTGCCCAAAGACACAGAATAAAAGTTGAAAAGAAGAAAATACTGGTAAATATAAGGGTTGGAAGACAAAATGTGACTTATATAATGAAGACTGAAGTCTGCCTAAGCAGTTATGTCTATGCTGCTGTTTATGCTAATTTTAATAGAGTGAAGCAAAGGAACAGAATTGCCTAACTGGGTTAAGTGGTAATATTTATGCCAGTGAATCAAAACTACCTATAAACATAGTTGTGAATTGTAAATATTGTAATCAGGGATATATTAATGGTTTATTATATAAAATAATTAGGCCTCTTGCCCCAGAGGGTCCAGAAAAAGCCAGTAAACCAGAAATTTGAACCGTTCTCCATGTGTGGCAGGTTGAGGTGCCTGAAAACAGCATATCCATTTCTTCTAGCTCAGTTTTCTTGACCTTTCAGTTCTTTCTTGGCATCTTCTGAATCGTTAAAAATAAAATCCTTATGAGGGCACTGGCAAGTGGTTAGCAAAGCTCATTATGGAACTTCCTACGTGCAGGTATTAAAGTCATAAAAGTTAGGACTGAAGTAGGAAAGATACTTGTATACTTTAGGAAAGGTAGCTGTCCAGTGGTTTTCCTGAGAAGCCAGGTGAGCGAAGCTGTTTCCTTCCAAGTGAAAGAACCATGTGGGCAGGACTCCCTGGCACATTGCTGTTATGCTCCTGAACAGAGTAACCCTGCATCCAGGGAGCTCTCCTACTGAAAGTCCATTACCCAAATATTAAAAAGAGTCTGCAGTTCACGATGGATGAGATTCTGCTGCCCTGACCCTGGCTGGGAGCATGGCTGTATTCCTTGAAGGGTACGATGCTATTCTGCATTAAGGGCGTAGCAGAATCTGGGTGCTTGAAGTAGTTAAAATAATTGTGGTCTTCTGAAAACTTCTAGTAATATTCAGATTGGTTAATAGTTAATTAGTGCTATATATTGAACGGACATTAATGCAGAAAGTTTCATCTGCAGTATCTCTCTCATTTGATTGCCTTCAAGATTGTTGGATTTAGACCATATATAGACACTATTTCCAAAGCCCATTGTCAATCTTTTGAATGTATTGAAGGTGACTATGAAATGAATTCTACCTCTGTGGCTTTTGTGACATTATCATCTTTAAATGAATCAAATGCCTTGTTTCTTGCAGCCCTGCTGAATTTCTGTTCTATGAAACCTCGCTGTTAGCATTCTGAAGGCATTGATTCTGTTATCCATCAGTTTCCATTTCAGTTTTCTCAAGGTGAAATCTCTCTGCTAATTCAAAAAACTTTCTGTCTTCATTAGATATAAATCACTTTGCTGCCAAAAGACTAAAAAAAACCCTAAATGTAAGATAAAGTTAGAGCCTGGTCACATTTTGTGTCAGAATTGTAAGTGCAGGGGCAAAAAGGGGGAAGGAAGGAAGCATTACCATTTAATTTTTCTCTCTGGTTTCTTTTTTTTCTTGGCAGGGGGAGAGATTGAAGGTTATTTTCCAGGAAGGTACAAGTCTAATAAGCCAAGACTGTTTTTCTTAAATAATTGTTTTCCTGGATCTGGGCGTTTTTTTTAAAAACATTATCATCATGCTTTAAACAACTATCTTTCCAAGTGAACACAGCAATGGGGAAAAGATATCCTACTCTTAACTGGCTGGGAAGAATACTAGGGAAAAAATCTTGCACAGCTAACATTTTTCATATTTGTTAAGTATGTTTGCTCAGTAAGCCAGACATTTTATTGTGTCCTACACTACTATAGTAGAATTACTCTGATATCTTTCTTACCATCTCATGAATCATTTTATGAATTACCTGCTTCATCAGTGAGACCATAATAATGATGAACGTACCTGTATATTTATAGAATCAGAGAATCAACTAGGTTGATAAAGACATATAAGATCACCAAGTCCAACCGTTACCCCAGGGCTGCCAAGCCCACCACTAAACCATGTCACTAAGGGCAAACTGATCTCCCTTCAAGATCTCCCCTTATGGCTGCCCCTCGTGATCTCCACTCACAGCCACCCCTCATCTGCACCCATAGCGGCCCACATTGTCTAGGTGCCACCCCTGCCACCCATGGCCACCCCTCACATCCCACGGCTGCCCTTGCTCTCGCCTCACAATCTCCCCTCATGGCCACCCCTCCTTTCCCCCCACAATCTTTCCTCATGGCTGCCCTTCCTCTCCCCTCATGATCTCCCCTCATGGCTGCCCTTCACCCCTCATGGCCACCCCTCCTCCCCCATCACAATCTCCCCTCATGACTGCCCATTCCTTCCCCTCACAATCTTCCCTTATGGCCACCTGTCCTCTCCCCTCACAGTCTCTCCTCATGGCTGTTCCTCCTCTCCCCTCATGATTTCCCCTCATGTCCACCCCTCCTTTCCTCCCTTCCCCTCACAATCTCCCCTCATGCCTACCCCTCCTTTCCCCTCACAATCTTCCCTCATGTTCCCCCTTCACAATCTTCCTTCTTGGCCCCCCTCCTTTCCCCTCACGTTTTTCCCTTATGGTCACCCCTTTTCCCCTTCATGAACCCCGCTCATGGCTGCCCTTCCTTTCCCCTCACAGTCTCCCCTCATGGCCGCCCCTCCTTTCCCTTTATGATCTTCCCTCATGATCTCCCCCCACGACCACCCTTCACCCCTCATGGTCACCCCTTGGCTCCCCTCGTGTTCAACAGTGTTTAAATTAAGATTGTCCAATTTTCGTGCAGCAGCCACATGTACGCGCTGCAGAGCCTGTTTCCAGCTCTCCACCTGTAACAAGGGTTAACAAAGAGCTGTCTATTACACATACTCCCTTCCCCACCCCCTGTGCTTCTACAGGCTCCTCTGCCTCTTTTTGCTTCTCCAACTATACAAACCTCACCTACTTAGCTACAAGGCCAGATTACCAGCAGGGCAAGCCTCCTTTCTGCACTTCATGGAGGTGGGTGTTCAGCATGTGGGGGCCAGGATCCAATCCTCTCCAATGCTCCATTTCCCTCTGTAAAGCAGGGAAAGAAAATGCTCCTTCCAAGAGACTCTGGCAGACTTAGTCTGTAAGTGCTTGTAAACCACTTAAGTAGTAAGTAAGTGATACAGAAATCCAACAGACATCAACTATTTTTTGCTTAGGGAGCGGCATTGTTAATTGATGGGCACCCTCTATGTTCTATGTGTTTCATAGAACCTTCGTTACTGTTCATTACTACTAAACACTGCTGGACTAGAGCAGAGTTCAGGTCTGTTGGGTGCTGCTGCTGCCTTAGTGGCAATTAACATGGCTGTGAATACAGTAGACTGCACTTTATTTTTAATGACTCCATTTGGTCTAGCTCAGGAAAGTTTTACAATTAGTATGTAAATGTAAGCTCCCAGTTTCTGATAGCTACAGAAATACAAGCTAAAATCAGATCTCTGTGTTTAATGACCTAAGGGAGTATAACACAGTCACAGCCGTATAACCTTGCTTTCCATCAGCAAAAAATAATTGAATAACCAGTATGAATGAATTCATTATTGACTCTGGAATATAGATGACAGCAAGGCAGAAGTCTCTTGAGTGGTTCTGTTCCTTGTTTTACTCATTACCAGTTTACTAGACAGTAATTTTCCTGAATGACTGTGGAAGGTGGTGATAGCCTTAGGTGCAGAATGGATTTGAGAGTGAGAACCACATCTAAATAAGGAGAAAAAAATGGGGGATAAAGGGCATATGGAAGTACTGGAAGTGGATTTACTATTTTAGCGTTGTACCAAGTGTTGTCCCTTACGCTTAAATAGAATTTCATTTATAGTATCAGCTGAATGGCTATGATTTCACTAGTTCAGCAGCAGATTCTACCTGTAGAACCTTTCCAACCTCTGCTCTGCTCTTTTTTGTTTAAAATTTCAGGACAGGTACAGGCTGTATGGGTTTATTTTTCTAGCTATCAGACATACATTCGAAAGTGGAAAAAATTGAAGATTCCTAGTATTTCTTGATAATAGAAACTTTGCACAGAAATGCTCATCTTTCATGATATTCATAAAATGCACGGAGCAAATTTTATCTGCAAGTGCTTATGGGTCTCAAGGACACAAATCCATACACTCTCTGTTTATCAATACATTTTACAATTTATACATGAATATTTGATTATTCTGATCAAACATAGAATTCTAGGTAATTATTAGTTTATTTAAGCCAAAGAAACACATTGAATTAATGTCTTCACTATTTTTTTCATTGATTGTTTTCCATATTGGTATAGATGCTTATCTTTTGTAGGAAGAGAGGAAGGGACCGTGGTGCTTACCATAGAAGTGACAACAAAGAGAGAGGGAAGTTATATACTGGAGCCTTCCTAGGCTCCAAGATAACTTCAGCCATTTGTTGCCCCCCAAAGCAGTAGTCTGCTCTTCCTCTCAGTTTTAGCAGCTTGTATCACTCCTCTGGTACTGATACTGATCCTTCCTTCAGTGTGGGTGTTTTTGTGGCTGGGCACCTGCTGTTGGAAAATGAGCTGGATTAAAACTAGCTCAGGAAAAAAATGTAGTAAAAACAGGTGAGAAAGCGTGGCTGGGAGAAGTGGAAGGATTACTTCAGTCTCCATTTGTATTTATGTATGTGAACTTCATATGTTTATAAAAAAGTTTATATTTTTGGTGCCAATATATTCTTGCTGCAACTTAACAAAGTAATACAGTGGCAAAAGTGAAGACTGTATTAAAATACATCACTGTTTTGCTGTGTGATCTTAAGCAAGTCTTTTAGCTATCTCGCACATCAGCTTCAAACTGGATGTTACTGAAAACCAGCTGTTACAGTTGCATTTTTTTGGACTCCAGATAGGTTTTGTGCTGTCTGCTAATGTTAGCACGTTTTCACTTTAAAAGCGCTGTAGCCTTACCTGATACATTGTGTACAGTTGAGGCTTTGCATTGCCAAATTCCCCTTGACAGGCTGGGTAACCTACCTTTGCATGTAGGTTGCAACAGTCAATAAAAAGCAATGAGAGAAATAGCTGGTAGAGGACAGTGGGGTCACTGGTTATATGTAGGAAGAGTTGCTCCAAAAATAGAGCCGTATTTGGAGGTGAATAACCTTAGTCTATTTCAGGGCTATTGAAGGAGGTCTCTTTCTTTTTTTATCTCCCAGAAATGGAAGAATATTGCTGAATAAGGAATGTCTGATCCCATTTGCTTCCTAGCTGCCAAATCATGAGTACTTGGAATCAGCCTGTGTCCTTCAGTGCACATAGCTTATTGCACAGGCCTATTAATTCATTCTTCTTTCCATTGTATAATTTTGCAATATAGCTGGGTTTTCAGAGATTCATTGTTTTATAACAGTTCTGAAAATTAAGTGTGCAGTATGTATAACTATTAACTTAAAAGCCATTTCTTCCTACATGCCTGCAATGAAAAATAGTCTCTGAATAATGAATATTATTCCAGTATTTGATTTATGTCTGAAAGTAATTTTACAGAATTGTTATATATCTTGTCTAAAGTACCTCTTGTATATTTTCTGACTCATTTCTGCTTAACATATGCAGTAGGGCATGTTGAAATGGAGGTGAGTGAAACTGATATAACCCATAAAAATAGATGAATGGTGTTAAGCCATTTTATTCAGGCATGTAATCACAAGCTGTGGTATTCCTTCAGCCTTCACATCGTTCTTTCACGTAAGCATGCTACCATGTGGCTGGATTCAAGTAAACAGTTCCCCAGTGCCTTTCACTAACCATGAAGACAGTTGATACTGCATTTGAGCAGACCTGTTTTTCCTGGGCCCTTTACAGCTTCAGGAGCCTGCTGGAGTTTTTACTTATCATAAGCTGTGGATTACAGGAGGGAGATAATCCTCTCACCTATAGCTACTAGAAACTATGCTGCCTTGAGGAATTTACAGATCACTTCCAGCTTGTTCATTCTTATGCTGTGCTCCTGTAAGCAGTTGCTGCAGATGCAGCACTAACAGTACAGTTGTGAGACGTGTGCACTGTCTTACCTCTCCAATTATTCAAGAAAAGCCCTTTAATAGCAAGATGTAAATTTTGAAAGTGTTTATTGCAAGCCATATGACCCATGTCATTTAGCTTTCACTGTGATGAAAATAAAGCCAAAGGCTCCTCTAGACATTCCCCCTCTGCTTTATTGTGTTTGAGAAGGAAGGGTAATTTTGTTTAGCAAGGGTGACTGGATTACAGGTGCCTTCGACTTCTAGGTTTTTAGTGTCATCAAGGTGGCTAAACATGTGCAGAGCACTGTGACACAGTGGAGAAAATGGGATTTGATTTCTTTGAAATTAGAAAAAAAATTGTGATTCTTTCCCTTTGAGGACAATTTCCAGAAAACCGATTCAATTCTGTTTTATTTTTAAGACTTGGAAGGTTTTGACTCTGTAATACCAATTGCTGAGAAGCTTAATCATCCAACTACAACTAGACCAAAAGCTACTGGCAGGCGACCACCCTCCCAGTCTCTCACGTCTGTAAGTTATTTTTCCATTTCTTTTAAAAATATTTTTTTCTGATTTTTCACCCCTCCCCCCATTCGTGTTCCCTGGTGGTTTACTACGTTTCCACAGCCATTCCTGCACACGTACAGTGAGGCAGAGAAACACAGCTCAGGAAAATTAGTGTTGAAAAGCTGCCAGTGTTCTGAATACTGATGTTTAAAACATTCCCTCCCTTATAAGATTTGTACCCCCTTATTTGGGTGCTGCCAAGTATTCCTTGCCAGCCATGATTGAGGCCAGAAAAATCCTTTATAAAATCTGTGGAATAAACTAGTTTGTGCTAAGCATTAAGGATTTTGAAAATGTTTCCCAAAAGAAGCAATTCTTTTAGTTTCTCTAGGACGTTTACCAGATTTTGAGCACAAACAGACCATTTCAGCCTTCGACAGCTCTCCTTGAGCCATCATGGGTTTAGCTCACAGTCGTACATATAACAGTGATTTAAATTTCACACTTTAATATGTGTCTTTGGACAAGTTGATCTCATAAACCATACTTGAGAAACCACTGCTTAGGTTTTTTAGTGTCATTTTCCTCAGGGTTTGTTCATTTCTGTGCTTTTTCGCATTCTGGAATATCAGAATGACAGCTACTACTGATGGTTGCCCGTGTTCATGTTGCTGAAGAAAAACAAAGTGGAGGGAAACAAAAAGGATTATTGTGAAACTGAAGGAACACATAAAAGAAAGCTTTCAAAATTGACTATGTATGTAAATATAGAAACATAAAAGACAACTGAAAAGGTTTTTCTTCCCCTGTCAAATCTACAGGGAAAGGACCAAGGGGTGGAAAGAACCTTCCCTGTTTGCACCTTTATAAAGAGGCCATGAACAAGGCAGCTCTGCAGCACCAGCAGTGTGCATGGGCAGCAGCATAGGTCCTTTGAAGGGCAGCAGAGTTGAGACCTTCACTGAGCAAAGACATGGTAGAGCTGCCCGGGTGTCAGAGTTGACATCACTACAGCATGGTGCTCAGTGTCCTAGCCAAATAAGCTCTTCTTGTGGACAGGAAGGTGTTTTCTTTTTACAATATAATGCAATGCAAAGATGTAAATTAATAGTGAATTCAATTCTTAAGTGTATTTTATTTCATGAATGCTTGCAAAGCATTCTAGCCTTGCAAATAAGATGTAAAAAAGAAGGGGTGGGAGGAGAAAGAGTCCTGGTTTTAAGTACGGTTACTTTGAAAATTATAACCAAAAAAAAACCCAGTAATTCATCACATAAACACTTTTCTTCTTCCTTTGTCAAATTATTGTATGGTGAAAATACCTGCTTTATTTTTTTTCCCTCTCTTGTGGTGTGTGTGTGTGTATACACAGTCATCCCTTTCAAGCCCTGATTTCTTTGACTCCCCAAGTCCTGAAGAAGAGAAGGAGGAACATATTTCCATTACTCAGAAAACTATTGAAGTATCAAGGAAATCAAGAACTGTTACAATATCACAAGTAAGTTAATTGGAATGTGTCTGCTTAACTTTATCATGTGCATATTCATTTTTTTAAAACAGTATTAAAATATTTATTTTCAAATTTTAAATCAACACTCACCTGGTAACTAGCCTTTAAGGAAGCTTGAAATGGTAAAGGTTGCTAAAGATTGTTCTGTGTTTGGAATGAATTGCAGAGTTCAAATATCTCCATAACCATACTGTGAAAAAAAAACCTTCTAGTGTAAATACATTTCACAGAATAAGAGAAGCTAGGGAAATAAATTTTAGAAACATAGGCCTTTAGGGCAGCTGTAAATTGAGTTTACATTAGAAGAGTTTGTAAGGAGAGTAAATGCAACTCTTTGACCCACTCTAATAGTACAGGAATTTAAATTTGCAAGTATGATCACTTTTTATACTGGTATAATTATATTTATTTTATCAGCTTGTGCCATTCTTACTGTATTTTGGTAGAAAACTATAGTATAATCGAATATTACAGAAGGAGTGGGTAGATCAGGCTTTAGAGGTTGGAGCTATTTTTTAGTACATAAGGATATCTTTAATAATACAAGTAATACATTATAATAGTATAACAAAAGTATTTGAAAGATGAAGTCATGCACTTCTGTGACAAAATTATAAGGATAATGTTTTGCTATATGGCTCCCTCTTCTGGGAGTATTTGCATTAGGGAATATTCAGGCCAACATTTATAAATTACATGTTTGTGCCAAGGATGTAGATGATGCTCCTGTAAAACAAGATGACTGCTGTCAGAAAATAGTTGCTTAAGCCTTTAATGTTGATAGCCAGTTAAGCTCTGGAACAAGGTGTTCAGTGTGGATGATTCCGGTTGCGCCTTGCTCACTTTGCTCTGGGTTTGAACTCAGCCTGACATCTCTTTCAGTGAAAAGGAAACTTGCATCTACTGATATAAGGATTATTATCCATAACAATCTGCTTATAGGTACTCCAACATGCACACATATATATAAAATGTTAAAAGAGTATTATTAAGGTCATGAAGTCAAGCATTCAAGCCACTGGAGTGATTCGGCTTTCTTGTGATTATGACACCATTTTCATTTCTGTGGTCACACCCTTTTTTTCTGCAGAACACCTTTTTATGCAGTGCTTGCCTGGGACAGGTTCTGTGCTCAATTGTGTTCCTGTAGTGGGGAAGACTGTTTTTTACAGAAAAAAACAGTCTTAGTGGATCCTGTTCTTCCTTTCCTATCACACTTTCTCCTAATTTTCATCTGACCAATTACTTTTCTTTCAGTTACTTTGTCCAGCTAATGCCACTGCCCCAGTCCACAAGTCCTTACTTATAATGTCTCTTTCCATTTCCATACTGGTTTTTCTCAATACATTACCTTGTTTGCCACTCAACTTCAGTGTCTCTTTGCCCAGGATAGAGTTGGAAGGTTGCCTCATGCTTTTTCTTACTCTTGGCCAAATCAGATTTTCAGATACTCCTGGTAGCTGTCATATAATGCATACATTAGCAGTGCCAAATAGCAACATGATAGTTAAGATTCATCTTACTTGCCATTGTGATAACTGCACTTCTACGCTGTTCTATGTATGCAGTGAAGTAGCTGGTCATGTCTGGTAGGTGGACTTTAGATTTTTCTGTACCTTGTCTAGTAAGTAGAGCACTGGATTGCAATCCAAGAAGTAGGGGATCCTTATGAGCTAGCTACCTGGTTCCAAGGTAACTAGGTTAAATCTGCATTTTTCTGTTAAGTCCCTAGAGGAACAAAAAGCCATTGGTAGGTATGAGGATTCATACCTACCATATGTAACATAAACAGAAGCTTCAGTGAACAAAGGACAGTACAATGCATTTATTTCTTATTAATATATTATCATCCTGAAGCCATGGGATTTTGTTTTACTTTTTGTATCATACTGATAGCAAGCTTACAGAATATTTTGATATTTTCATAACAGTAAGAGTGACATGTAATAGTTTTTTTCATTTTTATAAAACGTGGGTGTGGAAGATACCTTCAATTGTTAGTTGACAATCATAAATCTAATCTGCAAAAAAATACAACTTGGATTCTTGCCCATGCAGTTTTGAGCTCTCCAGGAGGCATCCATGGATGTAGGTATGTTCTCAGAAATGTCTGAGGGAAACGCTGAGCATCCGTCCCTGGTTCATTTCACTGCTAGGTCTGAGATCTCAGAAACACTTGTTATTGACTGGTTGTAGCAACTGTGGAAAGCCTTACTGAAGCTGCCTGAACTTCTGCATCCCAACTATACCCCCTCAGATGTACATGTACAGAGATCATAGAATAGTTAGGGTTGGAAAGG
>NW_009929789.1:407858-411189 GCF_000696875.1 Nestor notabilis | reverse complement strand
TGCACCGAGGGGGTGATGTAGAGGTGTTGAGGGAGATGTCGGGGGTGTTAAGGGAGTTGGTGGGGAGAAGCTGGATGTTCAGAGCTGCGGGCTGTGAAGGTGGAGACTGAGGAGGAAAATAGGATGTTAAAGGTGTTGGTGGAAAGGTTGAGTGGGTTAAAGGCTATGGAAGTGTTGGAGTAGGCTCGAGTAGAGGGGGTCGGGACATTAAGAAGAGGTTTTGTGGCTTGGGGCATTAAGGAGTTTTAGGGGGTATTGCAGGGGGATTTGGAGGCATTAAGGAGGTTGGGGTTGTTATGGGGGCCTGGAGCTATGGGGACAAGGGATGGGACATCATTGGGGAAGCACAGAATCCCAGCCTGGTTTGTGGTGGGAAGGGACCTTAAAGCTCCCCCAGTTCCAACCCCTGCCCC
Source organism: Nestor notabilis (assembly GCF_000696875.1). Taxonomy (NCBI): domain Eukaryota; kingdom Metazoa; phylum Chordata; class Aves; order Psittaciformes; family Psittacidae; genus Nestor; species Nestor notabilis. Next base: position 410,776 of record NW_009929789.1, on the reverse strand, counting down.
GGGCAGGGACACCTTCCACTAGAGCAGGTTGCTCCAAGCCCCTGTGTCCAACCTGCCCTTGAACACTGCCAGGGATGGGGCAGTGGAAGGCTGATTTTGCAGAGGGCAGCTGGGGGAGAAGGGTTGGCCGCCTTGACAGGATGGCAGCAGGGGCCTGGCTTGACCTTGTGGCTGTAGGGATTGGCGAATCCTGAATCCCACTGGAGGAGGGTGTGTGGGAGGCTGGGATGGAGCAAGGGGGTCACGGGGGGACAAAAAGAGAGGTTTGGGGGCCGTAAACAGGGGTTGGTCTGGAGAGATGGGCTTGGGTAGTGTTACTGTGGGGAGCAAAGCCTGGCTTTGGTTTGGGAGGGGATGGATGTGGGTTTGCCTTGGGAATGGGGAAAAGGGCTCTTGAAAGGTAGGAATCCTGAATTAGGGTAAGGGTAGCAGAGATTTGGGAAGGGTGGAGGAATTATGCAGAGAAAGGAGGTTGTGTATTTGTGTGGGCATCTGCTGGGTGGCTTGTGGAGAAGGCAACAGAAATAGGTAGGGCTGATGAAGAGGTGGAGTGTGGAGACGTGTTAGATGATAGTGTTGGCTCAATGGGAGCTCAGGTGTCAGCTCGGGTACCATTTGGTTGCTAGAGCTCTGTTTCCTCTTAATGATTCAAGGTGCACGTGTGTGTGTGTGTGTTAGGTAACAGTGTGTGTCTGAAGCCTCTGAATAGAGGAAACAGCCTTAAGCTGCCCCAGGGGAGGTTTAAATTGGGTATTAGGAACAGTTTCTTCCCCCAAAGGGTGCTCGGGCATTGGAACAGGCTGCCCAGGGCAGTGCTGGAGTCACAGTCCCTGGAGGTACTTAAAAGATGTGTAAATGCGGTGCTCAGTGCCATGGGTTAGTGGTGGCTTTGGCAGCGCTGGGGGAACGGTTGGGCTCAAAGATCTCTGAGCTCTTTTTCAACCTAAACGATTCCATGATTCTGTTCTATAATATCACAAAGAACAGCCCAGGAACTGAAGTGCTTGTTGCTTTCAATAGTTAGAGCACAATACATGGAAGCATTCATGAGTGTGAAGTCAGAGGAACTGGGAGATTGCGTGTAAATTGCATGTAAATTGCAGCCAAACAGTTGGCTGAGCTACCTGGTATTAAAGTGGGTTTGTTTGCTGTAGATTTGAATTAAAAGGGTTTTTTTAATATATATATCTATCTAAGAAGGGAACAAAAGCATTTACACTTCTCAGACAATCTGCTGGTGCAATGAGAAATCCAGCACTGAGAGAGAGAAATGGAGGGCGTCTGTTTGAAATGCATGAACATGGCTGTCCTGTGGTGGTTGTGCTCCTTCTTTGCCTACAGCTAGAAACTGAATTGCTCATAAGAGGGAAGGAAAAGTGACCTTTTCAAAGCATTTTTCTTTCACCGAATAAATTAATCTCGTTTAGAAGGAGCTTGGTGTCTGTTTATAGCTGGAAAAGCATCTATAAATTCATGATGAGTAACAAAACACCAAGATGGTAAAAAAAAAAAGAGCTGAAAGAGAAAATGGTTTCCACTCCATCCTTTCTCTTTACGAGTGATTTTTGTAATCTGAGATCCTGTTTCAGAGTTGACATGAGAACATTCAGACTCTCTGTGAACATCTGCAAGCTTTCGAGCTCCACTGGGAGATCCGGGCAGCATCTGTACTTTGGCATGTTTGCAAGAGGCATGTCATCCGTTAATTCTTTTTCCTCCTCAACATTTGTTCATGTGCAGTTTGGGGGGTGGTTTGATTTTTCCAGGCCAGATGGAGGCAGGGAGACCAGTGTTTGCAATAAATTTCCCAACCAGTCAGCAGATAGCAGGCACTTCATAAAAATAACTTAAACCAATCCCTCTTTTCCCCACCCCCTCCAAAGTCCCAAACAGGAATGGAAAAATTCTGAAGACTATATAAAGAATAGAGATAATTCTTGGAGTTCTTCCACATACTTCAGAGTTTTGGTCTGCCATATGGTGTGTTGGGAGCTGGCATTTACCACAGCGATCCTCAGTGTTGTAGCTACACAAGAAAGAATGGTTTTAGTAAATAAAAAGGAACTAAGAGATGCCTGTTGTCCAAAAAGGGAATGGCTTTTTAGGAGGTGATGTCATGTTTCATGTGTCTGTGTTTAGTGGTGAGTGTTTTCCTTAAGAATACATACATTTCTGAACTCTATTAAATGCTTTTGTTATATATCCCTGTCTAAAATCAATGTAAATCTGTTCTATTTCATAGTGCACACACCCAATTTTACATTACCTTTACTTAAAACAGAGCTGGCAAATCCTCATTAGTTACTCACGTTGGTAACATCATACAGATTAATTCTCTGTGTCTGTGCAAAATGAGTACTTGGGTTAATTTTTACGTTGTCTCTGCCTACATGCCTAATATCATCACACTCTAACCCATTCTGGTTTTAATCACGTTGTGGTTCATTATGTGGCTTTTCTCCTGTGGCTTCAGAGGAGCAGTCGGTGGGGTGTTTGGGAGGATGGTGGTACAGGGCTGAAGGAATTGTTGTGGTTTCCCAATTGGTTTTATTAAGGGACACATCTGTGTTGAAAGATTAATGGTTTGTATCCATGTGTTCCTTGTGTAATTATGCCGAGGTTTGGGATTTTGTAAGAGCACAGTTTCACCAAGTTATTTTTAAGGAACATGCTGTATTTCAGCCTTGCAAAGAGAGAGCTAATGGAACCTGCTGAAATATGGGAGGATAACAGAGAATCAAACCCCATTCCTTGCATGTGGATGGGTTTCTACCGTGTTAGGGGTGTAAGAAGTCTGTTGAGTGCCAGGCTGAGGCAAAAGAGGGATGTGGGACTGTATGGTTGATAGGAATAGAAAGGTAGAGTAAGTACTTGGGAAGAAAGAGATGCCAAGGAGAGGAGCAGAGCCATCGTGTTAA
>NW_009929789.1:398052-407827 GCF_000696875.1 Nestor notabilis | reverse complement strand
GCGTCAGCAGGAGTTACCCCTTTGTAATCCTTCAGCTTGAATTGCTGGCAAGTACCTGGCTTCAGGCTTTGTGGCCACAATGGCTGTGGTCCAGCGGTGGGCTCTGAAAGCCAATTTAGTCTTAAGGCACTGAAGCTTAACTTCTGATCTCTGCTGAATTGCCAGATGCTTGCTTTGTCTTTCTGATCAGAGATGGACTGATAGCAGCATAATTACACTTGAGCTTCTAGTCTTTCCTCCTGCTTCAGATATTTTCTCAGGTGATAGTGATGGCATCCTTACTAATGTGCTGCGACTTAAGAATGTGAAAATACAGACCTAGTGTTTGTAAATCAACCTGTGGGAGGATGCATCAAAGCTGCAGGTCTAACTGGTGTGTATGTGCCTGTTAGGTGACGGGCAACCTATCATTTGGTTGCATCCATGGAGGAACTTCATTTCATAGAAGAACCATTCTATGATTCATTTCCAGCCCGTTTGCTGGTGCTGAGGTCTGATCTGGAGAGGGAATATTTACAAGGGTCTGCAGGGACAGGACAAGGGGAATGGCTTGAACCTGCCAGAGGGGAGACTGAGATGAGCTCTGAGGCAGAAGCTCTTCCCTGGGAGGGTGCTGAGGCGCTGGGACAGGGTGCCCAGAAGAAGCTGTGGCTGCCCCATGCCTGGCAGTGTTCAAGGGCAGGTTGGACACAGGGGCTTGGAGCAACCTGCTCTAGTGGAAGGTGTCCCTGCCCGGGGCAGGGGTTGGAGCTGGAGGAGCTTTAAGGTCCCTTCCAACACAAACCAGTCTGGGATTCTGTGAGCTGCTTACAGCGAACAAGTCTGCGGAAGGGCTGCACCATCCATTGTGGTTATATAAAATACCAGCACAGATAGTGATGTTCACCCTTCATAAATAGTGCTACTGTTCAGATGTGCTGGAGTGCCAAAGATCCTGAATAAACTTGTAACTTGCAAGCGGCATCAGGCAGTCCCAAGTGTTTAGTAAGTAGAGATTCATGCTTGTTCCTGCGTGCTTTGAGGTCTCTGAATCAGAGTTGAATATTACTGTCAAGTCAAGAAGCAAGGAATTTGGTCCTATAAAATGCACACAGCATTGAAATGTCTTCCTTTAGGTCCACTTTTAGTATTTGCTGCTTACTGTTGCTAAACGTGCTAAGTGGTTTTTAAAGTTGCTATATCTCCTACTTATAGTCCCTATGTTCATTTTAGAGCAATCTTGAAAATAGCTGGAAAATTGTCATGTATTTTAAGGTGGGTCGATACAATTGTCTTTTGTGAGTGCTGAGCAGTAAAACCGTTATTTTAGTGAGCTAAGGGGAAAAAACCATCCAACTAAATCCCAAACTGAGTATGTTATTGTTTAAGCTAGATTGTAAATTTCAAAGGAACTGCTTTAAAATGAAATTCCAAGTGCCTTGAGTTCAGTCTGACTTCTTGCTTCTCTTTCACAAATACATTAAGATGGTGATAATGTCAGTGTGGGAAATCCTGGCCTCTAATATAAGCAGGCAGTAATAATGTCTCTGTTAGAAACAGTGAGGTCAATAAAAGGCATGAAAAATAAACTGGATTTTTTAGGGGTAGAGTGGAAACAGATGGTGGTAGGAGCAAGTTAGCAAGAAGTGAGGTTTGGGGAAAAAATAAACTCTTTTATCTTTCCATTTTATTTATTTTTGAGTTGTTTTTTTTATCTTAAATCAAGTCCTTCCTGTTAAAACCAGTGTTTAACCTTGTTAATGTGAGGGTTTGCACAAGCTGGCTGGGGCTATTCCGGGTTTTTCCTCTTGTTCACTGCTGTGTCTCAAGGCTTCAGCACGTGTGGGGTTTTGGGACTGGAGTCTTTGTGGGGGAGGAGCATAACATCTGCCAATATGAAGCAAAAGCATATTCACCACAGTGGAATCACATCCTTTGTCGGCTTTGTCAACCATAGCTGCAGCCATCCCAGCCGTATGGTAAGCCAGCCTGTGGGAATCCATTGGGAATCACTCCAGGATCAATGCTGCTGTCATTGCTGTTGGATAAAAACGTCAAGGAAAGGAAGCTTGCATGCAGGCTAAATGCTGGCAACACTATATGCAGAAACTAAGTAATGCATTGTGGAAACATAAATAAAGTGAAAATTAAAATACTGTGGGGTATAATGTAAGAATGAATTTATTCTTGATTGAGAAAGGCACAGTTGTTAATGTCGTGTTATTTGCCAACACACATGGCTTGCAGCACTGTGTCTGTACCTAAGCTGCGACAGACCAGCCTGGTGTAAAGCAAGGTACTTTGCATAATGAATATGAAGACGTGTGAACAGATGAGCACTAATTCTTAGAAGTTAATGATTGTCAGTTATCTGCCCTCTTTCATTTGGATCTAGTCCAAGACGAGCAGAATTTAAGTACCTCAATATCTAGTTTCTTCATTGGCCCAAGCACACTTTATTGCCAGATGCTACCTATTCTATGAAGTGTGGCTTTGCCTTCTGACCTGCCTTCAGCAGCAGTTGGATCAGCTTGCTGCTGTTTTAAAGTGTTTGGTTCTAGGAGTCTCTTTTGTTAGTGCAGATACAAAGGCAGTGAAAATCACAGACTGGTTTGTCTTGGAAGGGACCTTAAAGCTCCTCCAGCTCCAACCCCTGCCCCGGGCAGGGACACCTTCCACTAGAGCAGGTTGCTCCAAGCCCCTGTGTCCAACCTGCCCTTGAACACTGCCAGGGATGGGGCAGCCACAGCTCCTCTGGGCACCCTGTGCCAGCGCCTCAGCACCCTCCCAGGGAAGAGCTTCTGCCCAAGAGCTCATCTCAATCTCCCCTGTGGCGGGTTCAAGCCATTCCCTTTGTCCTGTCCCTCCATCCCTTGTCCCAAGCCCCTCTCCAGGTTTCCTGGAGCCCCTTTAGGCACTGGAGCTGCTCTAAGGTGTCCCCTTGAGGAGCCTTCTCTTCTCCAGCTGCCCCAGCCCAGCTCTCTCAGCCTGGCTCCAGAGCAGAGCTGCTCCAGCCCTCGCAGCAGCTCCGGGGCCTCCTCTGGCCTCGCTCCAGCAGCTCCACGTCCCTCTTGTGCTGTTCCCCAGAGCTGGATCAGGACTGTAGGGGCGGCTGAACCACTGCTTTCAGTACTCTGGGCTCTTAGAGTGGCTTAAGACAATGTAAAAATCACATCTTAGGTTCAAAAGTGCATGCTGGAAAAATTCTCACTTTACCTATTTAAACTTATTATCCACTTGTAAAGCAACCTCATTGTTGTCTCTTCGGAGAAGCATCATGCAGCTCACGTCTTGTCCAGGTCTCACTGAAGTCCAGCTGTTTGGGGCTTCATTAGAAGAGCTTCAGGTGTGTTTTCAAACACAACTAATGCGGATTTTTCAGCAGCAAGTTACTATAAAACGTGCTTGTGGCTACGTTCGTGGTGGATGCAGAGCCACATCTTCCAGGAAAGCGGGGTTATGCCATTGTGTGGAGGTTTTCTTCATAGTTTCTGTTTGAAGTTGTGTTTGTGGGATAAAATGGAGTAAAAAGTCAGTGCCCTTGCTGGGGTGCTTGATTTGGAGGCGGGAAGAATCACGGAATTTTGTTCCCAGGGCAGTTGCTTTGTTTTTGTCAGATGACTGTTTAATGCTAAATGCAAGAAAATGCCATTTCCCCCCCCCGCTCTGACTTTATCCACAGCTTAGCCTGTATTGTTTAAAGGCATGTAGTAAGAATTCTAATTATTCTCTTCACTATTTCTGAATGCTGCCTTTCTCTCGCCACAGAATTCTTCTGTTTTTAATGTCAGCTTTTGAATATAATGATTTATACACACTGGAAATGATGCTGAAAATATTCTAATCTGTGAAGAAGCTTTTCCAAAGATTTCTTTCCCAGAAACCACTTTAAAGGAGGGAAGGAAACATCATCTGCTGAAGGCTGTTTAATATTAAGATTGAAATAAACATCTTTATGGTTATAAATCTCATTGTGAAATAATGAATACATAATTTGCTGCATGCTTTTTCCTTTTGTGTCTGGGCTGTATCCTTAAGGAAATGTAGCACCAACATTCAGCTTCACTTGGCCCTGGAGCACAAGTGTGATGAGAAGGGCTGAGGGACCTGGGGGGTTTAGTCTGGAGAATAGAAGGCTCAGGGGGACCTTATCACTGTCTCCAGGTGCCTGACAGTTAGATGGAGCCAGGCGGGGGCTGGTCTCTGCTCCCAAGGAACAAGGGATGTGGCAAGAGGAAATGGCCTCAAGCTGCCCCAGGGCAGGTTTAGCTGGAGCTGAGGAACAATTCCTTGCCCAGAGGGTGCTCAGGCATTGGAACAGGCTGCCCAGGGCAGGGCTGGAGTCACCGTCCCTGCAAGTGTTCACAGCCCGGGTAGACGAGGCCTCAGTGCCAGGGGTTAGTGGTGGCCTTGGCAGGGCTGGGAATGGTTGGACTTGATGAGCTTAAAGGTCTTTTCCAACCTTGTTGATTCTGTGATTTACTTGGCAGAAATTTCTTAGCATCTTAATCTCAGAACTTTATATACCTTATAAGGGGTGCACCAAAGTTGTTATATCTGTGAAAAATGCTGGAAATAGTTCTAGGAGAGGAAAATTTCTAACCTTAATCAGAACTTGGGGAGGGACAGAAATATCGGACCCAGAACACACATGCAAGTCCTTTTCTCCCCTAGTTCCTCTTCCCTTCTCCTCTTCACCACAGTTTACTGTAACAGATCAGAAAGTACTTTCACAGAGCTCTAGAAGACAAAGACATTGTGGATTTTGCTTTGCTCTGGTCTTGTTGCACAGGCTTATAACACTAGTTTTCCTTTTAAAAGAGAAACAGATTTCATCAGATTGCCCTTTTGTTGAAGCTCTTGGTGTGAAATTAAAAGTTAAAGATCTTAGGAATAATTTACATGGTATCATATAATGATGTTTTTTAACAAATGGGAGTATCTTTCCCCATGAATTTCTTACAAAGACTTTCTGTACTTTTTCTTTCTCAAATTGAGTTCTAACTGTTCCTTTCTTTTAGTAGTGATAAGTAGGGGGGGAGGAATGATAGCAGAAAGAAAGTGTATATTCATGCAGTGTTTATAATGCACAAGAGGTCTTAAAAACACTTTATAATCCAGCAGAACCTGTCTTTGGCTGGAGAATAACTTAAATACGCTTCGAGAGTGAAGTTGAACCCAAGTTGTAAAGGGATTTTTGCATCTTGAGAGGAGTTGAATGAAAATCTTCTTGTGACTTTACCTTTAAAGCATTCGTGATATTTTTTTTCTGATGACAGTTTCTTTTCACTTTCTGAGCAGTAGCAGGAAGATGCATCCTCTGATATGGTAAATGTTGTAGTAAAACTCTGCTTGCTGTGTCACTGGGGATGTTCTTGGACACGCTTTGGCACAGTCATCTCAGTCTGTCCTTCTGATAGTTGTACAAGTGTGGGCTCCTCTTGATTAGAACCCTGCAGGGAGGTTGAGAAGCATTTTTGTTCTCATCCGAGCTCTATACATAAAGCTCCTTCCATTTCATGTGTTCTACAGAGGCTGTAGCAGGTTTACTTGCCAACATCTGGTCCTTAAATAACTGTAGATCTGTTTGCATATGGAAAAATGAAATAAGTCAGATTTGTTTGTACCCACAGTGAAGAGTCTAGCAAGTTTTTCTGCTCTTGATCTTGCTTGCTATGGCAGCTCATCTCTTGCCTAGCTAGTCTGGAGTCCTGTTTAATGATGGGACAGAAATCTTCTGGAATAAGATACAAAGCCTCAAGTTTGGATAGCTGTGGGAGTCAGGTTTTGGTTAGGTTTTAAAGAACTCGTGTTTAAAGATGCTAAAATGTGCAGCATAAAGTTGAATGTTTCTTTCAAAGCCTTCATAGCATCACCTACACGGGCAGCAACATCTGATAGTGCCTGAATTTGTGTCTTAATCATAGAATCATTCGATGATTCTTTTGACAACGGCCTGTAGGGACAGGACAAGGAGGAATGGTTTGTGTTGGAAGGGAGCTTAAAGCTCCTCCAGCTCCAACCCCTGCCCCGGGCAGGGACACCTTCCACTAGAGCAGGTTGCTCCAAGCCCCTGTGTCCAACCTGGCCTTGAACACTGCCAGGGATGGGGCAGCCACAGCTTCTCTGGGCACCCTGTGCCAGCGCCTCAGCACCCTCACAGAGAAGAGCTTCTGCCCAAGAGCCCATCTCAGTCTCCCCTCTGGCAGGTTCAAGCCATTCCCCTTGTCCTGTCCCTCCATCCCTTGTCCAAAGCCTTTCCTGTCAACCATCATCTGTGTCTTTCATTTCTGTTTCTGTATGTATGACTGGATCAAAACATCTATTCACACACACAGTGGACTGTGAATTGGGAAATTTCAGGCAAAAAGAAGAATTGAGGGATTCAAACCTCAAATAGGCAGTCTAAAAACCTGGAGTGGTTTGTCCTGATTTTGTAGTTCCTATGAAAGCATGTTCAAATGTTGTCTGTCTTTTACAGTAGGTGTTCAAACTGTGCTTAGATGAGCTATAATGGAAACCTTTGGGGTTCGTTCAGTCTTTCAGAGAAAGTAGAGCATGATCATTGTAGCATTACTGCAAAGATTGATTTGCTTTTTCCATGGCTTAACTATGAAAATAGCAATACTCATTGTTTGTTTGAGCTGATCATAAATTCAGCTCTGTTTAAGTGTTTCTGTAAGAGACATTTGTTTCTTGGAGCTGAACAGCTCATAGTTATATAAACAAGACCATAACAAGAAAACACAGTGATAGCAGGGAGATTTCTTGCCTTCTCTCTGTATTAACAGAAACTCACAAAACGTTGCCTAGAAGCACAAATTATGTTGCTCTCTGTCTGGCTGTTGTAGCTGAATGTTTTGCCTGGCTTAAAGATACACACTGGCCAACTGAATTTAACTTTATGCAATCAGCAGTTCATTTTATTATGGCAATCTTGGCAAGATTTGGTATTGTGTCATTTCTTTTTAATGTAGATTGTGACTGAAGATTATACTTCAGGCTTATAATTTTCCCTTACTGTTCATTTCAGAAAAATATCATGGATTTAATACAGAAATAATACATGAGGGAGGTAACATGCATTCTTAGGAAAATTATCTTGATATTTCATGGAATCCCAGACTGGTTTGTTTTGGAAGGGACCTCAAAGCTCCTCCAGCTCCAACCCCTGCCCCGGGCAGGGACACCTTCCACTAGAGCAGGTTGCTCCAAGCCCCTGTGTCCAACCTGCCCTTGAACACTGCCAGGGATGGGGCAGCCCCAGCTTCTCTGGGCACCCTGTGCCAGCACCTCACCGTAAATGTTATGTTTTAAAGTTATGATTAAAATGTTATGATTTCATTGTGTTATTTATAGAGGAGTTGTTTTGAGCTGTGGTTTAACTTCTGACCAGAAACCCGCAAGTTCAGTTTGTTAATTTGTCTTGCAGAAAAATAATCTTTTTTAAAGGGTGGTCAACTCTCCTGGAGTTCAGCTTTTGTTATGTTAAATGGGAGTATTGGCTCTATATTTTTCCATTATGGACTAAATAAAGTTCTAGAGAGTAATACCAAAGGCAAGGAAGAACTGCAGCACCTGAAGCTTAAATAGGAGAGAAAATCCCCTGGTCAGGAGCTGTGTCTCAGGGCGTTGGCTAAAATTGCTTTCTCTTTTTCTCTTTGAAAGTTCCCTTGGCTCTGCATTTACGTATGTGCTTGTGACAATGACAGGGTGACCTGTTCACGTTTTTGTCACACTGGTAAGCAGAAGCATCACTGCAACACTGCAGATTGCATAACACTGAGGGTTTAGGAGCTGAGGATGAGGGTGAGACCCTACAGGTTTGCAAGTGCAGGCAAAGTTCTCTGTGCCTTTCCCCCTTCTCCCCTATATGAATATACTGTTTTTCACTTCGATCTTGTCTGGAATGTGACTGTGTTATGTAGTTAAACACAGTGGAATTGGTCTGATGGTGCTGAAACTCATCTTTTGGAAACTTCTCTTGGGGTATAGGAGCTACTCAGTCTATTGTCAACTTTCTACTTGGGTGTCACCTACCCCATGTTGCTTGGCTTCTCTCATAGAGAAAGGAATGTTACTGGCTTGGTGAGTGGAAACTTTTGATAAAGGTCAGATATGAACAGGGCACTTGGCTTGAAGGGACAGTTCCAGGTTCTAGTCTTTCAGGGCTTTGTATTTCCTCTTTTAGTGGACAAAAAGAGGTTATGTCGGATGATTTGCTATGGTGTCTAAATGTATTTCAAACTGAAGATACCAAGCATTGACCTTAAGCTTGAATTCTCTTTGTTTTTCAGCTGCAGCCGCCTTCGAAACATCCAGAGCATCCTGACACAGAGCAGCAAATCTCAACCTGATGGAATCCTCTGCATTTTAGGTTAGTTTTACTTTTCTTTCTCCCCTTTTATTCTCATTGTACTGATAAAGATACCATGAGTTTCAGATAGATGAAGATCATCTCCTTCTTTCCCCAAGGCCCAGCTCTGTTTCTCAGTGAATGGGCAGCTATTGGATTGTCACACTCTTTTCTCCCTACATAATTCTTAAGCCAATTTGCTAATTTCAGGCAGGCTTGCTACAATGGTAATAACATCAACATTATGAAGCCTTGTGAAAATTCAGTGGCTGGAGAGAAGAGAGAATCTTTGTTAATCTCTAAATTGAAGGAAAGATGGAGAGAATTGAATCCATATCTATTTGGAGTAAACATTCAGCAGTCCAGGCAGTGTTTGCTTTCGAGCTGGTGCTTGGCATAAAAACTCAAGGCTGAAGGCACTTGTGTTGCAGCTGGTTTCCCTATAGAGGCAGGGAAGTGGAAAGGATTAAAAGATGCTGAGGTTAAGCGAGTGGAGAAGATCCAGAGGAGCACCAAGGGTAGAGACTGTAATGTGCAGACTGAGGTGGTCGCTGGGAGAGGTGGGGAATAATCAGAAAACTGGCAGAATTAATAAACCCTGAATTTAGGGGAGGGATATCTTGCCTTAGTAATTCAAAATGCATTTGAAGAGTCACATGGCAAACCTGGGAAGCAGTTATGAGTGAAATGGTGGCATGTATAGAGCATTTATGTGGTTTCAGTGCTTTGTTTCTGCTGTGATTGGAGGGAAAGGGCAATATGAAGCAAAGCTGCATGTGCAAATATCCTCTAGGGAAGTAACAGGGGGGTTTGTGCTGCTTTATTGTAATTTCTGTATGTCGCATTGACTCTTGTTTCTTCTTATATAATCAGTATCAAGATATTAAAGGATAAATTAAGGATTGATGATTGAAATTCCTTAGAGAAAAGGACTAAGGACTGATTGTTTAAATAAGGTATTGCAGTTAAAGGTGGAGAAATCTAGTGTAGCCATAAAGTGGGTAGTAATGAGCTTACATTAAGAAATTAAACAACAGCTTGTTTTTTTAGGGTGTTTGGGTTTTTTGTTATCTTTTTAGTGATGCAGCAAGAAAACTAGAAAAAGCTCATTAACTGAACCACAAGGAAGTTGTAAATGAGTATAGCCTAGTTCTCCTTTGATCAGTGTTAACTGTGTAACAGGAGTCTCCCTATCCCATATTCTCTAGGGTAAGATACTAGACGCCTTCAGCTTATGAATGACTTTATAGCTAGAAGGTCTATAAGATCACTGTGTCAACCTTCCAAGGAAACTGAATCATGCAGGATAAAGTAGAATCAGAGAATCCACTCATTTGGAAAAGACCTTTAAGATCATTGAGTCCAACCGTTCCCAGCAGTGCCAAGGCCACCACTAACCCCTGGCACTGAGGCCTCGGCTACCCGGGCTGGGAAACCGTG
>NW_009929789.1:393788-397874 GCF_000696875.1 Nestor notabilis | reverse complement strand
TTGCAGAGGGTGATAAGGTCCCCCCTGAGCCTTCTCTTCTCCACACTAAACCCCCCAGGTCCCTCAGCCGTTCCCCATCACACTTGTGCTCCAGGCCCTGCTCCAGCTCCGTTGCCCTTCTCTGGCCCCCTCCAGCACCTCAATGTCTCTGCTGTATGAGGGGCCCAGAACCGAACACGGGATTCAAGGTGCAAGGTCCCCCTTCACCAGCACAGGGGGACAATCCCTGCCCTGGCCCTGCTGCCACACTGGTGCTGATACAGAAATAGTGTACTTGGGTTTTGCCTTTGATGCTAGTTGAATTGCATAAAATACATAAAGTTGTGCCATCTCACCATCGACACCATGGTATTTCTTGACTGTTGTTAACTCTGAAGCTGCAGTAAGTCCCAAGCAAAGAACAGTCACTCAAAACATTGTACAGCTCTGGGAAAGCATTACAGGTGAAAGGAATTGCTTTGTGTAATCCTCAGCGTAATGTGGAGTATTTAAGTCCATGCATAAGACCATAGCTCTTAATAAAGAAGCATTTCTGCTATGGAAATATAGGAAGTGTGTTTTGTTATTAGTCATGTGCTTTGCACTAATCTCTCTGAGCACCCACAAAGGGACTGTTGTTGTCTAATCTGACCTGTCTAATGTACCCAGCAGGATTTTTAACATAGCTTCTAATTAAGCACAAATGTGCTGAATCTGTCTTCAAATGCGACCTTCAAGTGACAAAAAATAAGTAGTCTTATATTTTCAGTCCTGTTGACTTGTATGGGAAACATATCCGTAATTGTGTTTTTATATAGTCAGTGCATGTTTTATATCACTTAGCTGTCTTTAATCAGTAAGAGTTAATGCATTTCCCTCACCCTAACTTTAATTTAACACACTGGGAGATCAAAACAATATGAATTTCTATAGCTTTGCTTCAAGGAGATTAATATTTATATTGAAACTGAAAATAGCATTGTGAGATTGCAAAGGGAGATGAGAATGGACTAAGTATTGATATTTACCTTTTATTCTCCCTGAGCAGGATAGGAACACATTAGAGGCTTTACCCATAAATCTTCATCTGTTCAAGTATGACTACTTCATTAGATTTCTTTTTGGTTTTTTTCCCCTCCATTATATCCATCCCACGTAGAGCTCTTGCTCTGAGGATGTGGGAGAAACCTCTCCAGCATTTAGTACATTGCACTGATTGCTCATCCCATTCCGCTTCCAAATAGAGACTATGTTAATGACTGTTGTGCCACTTAGAATCACAGAACCCCAGCCTGGTTTGTGTAGGAAGGGACCTTAAAGCTCCTCCAGCTCCAAGCCTCTGCCACGGGCAGGGACCCCTTCCACTAGAGCAGGTTGCTCCAAGCCCCTGTGTCCAGCCTGGCCTTGAACACTGCCAGGGATGGGGCAGCCACAGCTTCTCTGGGCACCCTGTGCCAGCGCCTCAGCACCCTCCCAGGGAAGAGCTTCTGCCTCAGAGCTCATCTCAATCTCCCCTCTGGCAGGTTCAAGCCATTCCCCTTGTCCTGTCACTTCTGATGGAAGTTCCATAATTGCATGTCGGGTTTGAGGCCTAGCTCTAAAGGTGATGTGTCATTCTCCAGCCTTACCATCCTGCTGTCTCCCTGCTGTCCCTGGAGCTCACGTGGCTGTTCCATGTGTTGTGGAACAACTATTCTTTGTTTCCATACACAAGGATGTGTCAGGAGTGTTTGGCTGGGACAAAAAGCAGGACTTTTTACCTGCAGGCTATGTTTATGTCAGCTTAGCAGCTGTGAAATCTCAGACATGAGGTATGGCTGAGCTGAATACTTTCTGCTGTGCCAGAGGGGAGTCTTAGCCTGCCTTTAGACCTCTCCTTTCCTCCCCACATGCATTTTGCATCAGTGCTGGTGGTTGATATCTTGCATCTGCTTCATCTTACTGAGCAGACAAGATTTCTTTCCCCCGTCCCTGTATTTGGCCAAACTCATTTCCTGCCAATTTAGCAAATTGAATCACATTGGATGAGCCCTGACTGCGGGAGAAGGAGCGGGAATGGCTCTTTGGGCAGCAGTGAGCTCTTGGACTGAGTCATTGTCTCACTAAACCCTAGTGATGAGTTGGGAACACGCTGGGAGTTACTAAACTCCTGGCTCCACTGGAGGCAGGCGTGGGGGTTTCCTCATTAATTCCTTCCCCATTGTTCCATGGAGGACTCCTGATATGCTTCTGGAGGTATCTTATCTTTGTCATTGTTTCATTTCCTGTTTATTTTCCGCTGACTATATCTGTTCACTTAACTCCATAGGTTTCTGTAGAATAGTATTAAAGCCTCGGTATGAAAGCTTCTGTACTGGATACTTAAAAACCCAACCAACAAAACCTATATAAACCAAGTATTCTTCAAAGTTAATGCTTCTATGGTAAACTAAAGAGAAAAGAAGGCTCAAGGGAGACCTTATCACCATCTTCCTGTATTTAAAGGGTGGCTACAAAGAAAATGGAGACTCCGTTTTTACAAGAGTCACATAGGGAAGACAAGGGGTGATGGGCACGAGTTACTGCTGGGGAGATTCCTACTGGACACAAGAGAAACATTTTTGACCATGAGAACAGTCAACCATTGGAATAATCTCCCCAGTGTTGGCCACTGTTAAGACTGGGCTGGACACGGTGCTGGGACATCTAGTGTAGATCATGCTTTGCCTAGAAAGGTTGGAGCATATGATCCTTCCAGGTCCCTTCCAACCTGGGACTGTAGGATTCTGTGATTGATCTGACACCTTGATGCCAAGGGGACTATTCTCACTCCTCCTTTGTGCCAGATCATGTGCTCATCTGATTGCCTTCAAAAGTTGCCTCAGTTAGGCAAGTAACCAGTAAACCAGATTATCTTCAGGACATTGTGTGTGCTGCTTTCTAAAGCTAGAGCTGATCTCAAGCAGATAGGTTAAATGGATAATAAATGATTAAATGTTTAAATGGAGTTCCCTGGAACAATGGGACAGTTGCTTCCTGGAAGAATGGAGTCTCCACACTTGATTGTAACTAGAATCCCACCTAGAGACAGGAGCTTTAGCACTAGTATTGGTGCATTGAGTTCTGTTGTATTCTAGATTATATTCCAGCCCTGGCTTTCATGTTCCCAGATCCAGGTTATTCTGGTTATGCAGAGTATTACTGGCACAGCAAAGGCAGAACATTGCAGCAGGGCTCGAAAATGAGTGATGGGGTCTGAACACTCTTGAGCTGAGTCTTACTGATGCCATGTCCTGCGTTGCGGATGGGCTGCTGTGGCTCTTGGTGCTCCCTTTGTCAAGGGATGCCTCTGAACACACAGAATTGTGACTTGTTTTAAAGCATGCTCCAAGGACGTATATATATGAATGGGAGATCTGTGCTAGAAGTTAGACTGGTTGAATTTGTCTCTTCTGTAGCCTCACACCATGTATTGATACCTTGGAGTATACGTTACCCAAAGGCCGGTTACTAAAGAAACAATAGGGTTCATTAAGATGTGGGGTTCAGTAGCTGGATGCAGACATGGCATCTGGTTAGCACTTTAAAGCTGAAAGATAACATAAATAAAGGAATATCATTAGAAGAATCTAGGGTTTGTTCCAACTTCTGCTAAGTTCAGGTGACTCTTAAGTAGTTTGGTTTCCTATGCAAGTCCTGAAACCCAGACATTCAGGCTGTGTTATTGCATTATCAATATACTGATCTCTCCTTTGGACAGTGGAAACAGACCTTAACTTGTTGGCCACCATCCAACTGTATCCTAATACAAGTTGGTAGGAAACTTGACGTTACTGTTTATAAGATACTTTGAAGTAGTCAAGACTGGTGACCTCTGTCAAGGGTAGATGTCAAGGATGCTGCTTTGTGCATGGTTTTACTTGCGGAGAAAGCTTGATTTATTCCAGTAGGTTTAGCAATTGTGACTGTCTTCCAGAGTGATGAAAATACTTCCTAAATCATAGAATAGTTTGAGTTAGAAAGGACCTTAAGATCATGCAGTTCCAACCCCTGCCATGGGCAGGGACGCCTCACCCTAGACCATATCACCCAAGGCTCTGTCCAACCTGGCCTTGAACACTGCCAGGG
>NW_009929789.1:380594-393559 GCF_000696875.1 Nestor notabilis | reverse complement strand
GTTCTCAGCCTGTCTCCATATGGGAGGTGCTCCAGCCCCTGATCCTCCTCGTGGCCTCCTCTGGACTTGCTCCAGCAGCTCCATGTCCTTCTTTTTTTGTGGCGTGCTTCCTTTCTTCTTGTATTTGTTTTCTATCTCTTCATGCTCCAGTTCTCCACGTGTTTTAATTTGATATTCCCAAGGCCCAGAAAAGGCTTTCCTTGGCAGCTGCTCATATACCATATGTTTTGTCAGAATACCTTTTCATCATTTATTAGAAGTCCTCACTGGCTTTCTGGTGACTCAGGGATTGCACTCTAATACCGATAAGATAATGTTTAATCATGTATTCCAAAGCAGGAGATTTAGGTCACAGGATTAGTTTGTTAGGAAGCTTCAATCAAGAACATCTTAATTACAATGCATGCTGCACCCAGACAGATGTTGAAGTTTGAATGATGAGATAAAATGGAACTTTAGTTGGTGCAGAGCACAGCACAACACTAGACTTAAGTTTTTAAGCAATGCCCATGGATCTGGTTAAGAATGAAATGTCAGTGTGTGGCAATGAACTTGCAACAACTCCTTTTTCCCTTACCCTCTTTTCCCAGTATGTCCAAAGGGCTTAAGTTCCCTGGCTATGTGAAGGAGTTAATACTCCTGTTTCAAAGGTTTTTTGTTAAGGGATTAAACCTTCTCAGGTGTAGTTGGGACACGTAACACTTCGCATGGCTTTGCTTTTGCAGGAATAGATAGCCGGTACAATGAAGGCTGCAGGGAACTGGCGAACTATCTGCTTTTTGGCTTGTATAACCAGAATAACAACGACTTTGAAAGAACTGAGTTTCCTGAAGAAGTTCTGGATGGTGAGTAACATACTCAGGCCTATTCTTCAGTCTTTCTGGTGGGAGGGTGAGCAGAAGCAGGGGCAGAGCCAAAAAGAAGTCAGCAAATCTCTAATTGTATATATACAGCTGAAAAACGTCTTAAAAATGCTGCTGAAGAACTCTTGGTTTTAAACATGTTCCCCCCAGTGTTCTAAATCTAACCAAAATCAGCCCATGATGAAGAGTCCTAGTTCAGTCATGGTATATATGTACACGTTAGCAACGACTGTGTGTTCACACCTCTGGAGTTCTAAACTACTTGTGTTCTTTTATACTTTAACATGTCATCTCACTTCTGTATCATTTGGAAGGTGGCAATCACCATGATCATAGATTATTATTCCCTTACATGAAACCTTGAATATCTGCCCCACAGGCTCTAGTGGTAGTTTTAGTTGGAGTAACCTGATGTAATATCAGGCAAGAGCAGCTCTAGTTTCCAGCTGTGTAAGTGCTGTCAAGACTCCTCACTGACACTCTTGGTTTTTCAAAGGAGAGGCTGATGCAAGTTCTGTGCAAGACTTCAGAATAAACCCACAATTGTTCAGAACAGTAAAAAGTACCCTTGTGCTTAGAACTGTATGTGGCTGCCAATTGTTTCTTGTTCTTTTTGTAGGGAAGTGGGGAATGATGGTGTATTCAAATAGTTAAACCATTTTCTTTTAGTGAGGAACAGCATAGGAGAAATGTTTTCTATCCAGTTTCTGTGAGAGGTTTTTTAATGCCCATCTAATTCTGTTGATGGAGTCTTGATGCTGGAATAATATTGCTTCTGCTTGTTGCAGATATAATCATATTAATAAAGCCTGACAGTGTCCATCTGTACTGTAACCCTGTGAATTATAATCATCTTCTGCCATATGTGGCATACTGGAGGAACTTGCATTTTCACTGTCTAACTGAAAACGAGGTAAGTGCAACATGAATACAGATGAGATTTGCTAATGAATTGATATTCACAGTGCAACTTCTTTTTGTAACATTCCTTCCAGAATGATTTCTTTCTTCTTTTTCATACTCAGCAGGGGAGTGATCTGTATATTAATGGATATTAATAATTTTGCTAATGTGGGCTAGAAGAATATGTTTTTAATACTCTGTGTTTGTTGGAGCGTGAAGACAAATTGCTCCCCTTGCCCACTAATTACTATTGTTCTGACATGAGTCAATGATCTTTTAATGAGGAAAAAGATGTGGGTTGTGAGAAATGCAGACTCTGAATCAAGCATTACATTTGACAGTGAGATTTCCAATGATGGCCTTGTTTGCTACCAAAGTAGTGTTTTAATGTGGTGTTTGCCAATAGTTCACAGAATCATGGAATGTTTTGGGTTGGAAAGGACCTTAAGATCATGCAGTTCCAATCCCCCTGCCATGGGCAGAGACACCTCACCCTAGACTATGTCGCCCAAGGCTCTGTTCAGCCTGGCCTTGAACACTGCCAGGGATGGAGCATTCACCACTTCTTTTGGCACTCTGTGCCAGGCCCTCACCACCCTCATAGTAAAGAACTTCTTCCTTATATCTAACCTGAATAGGCTGTAGAATATTAGAAAAGATGGCTTAGTAAGACATTTAAAATTAAGAAACTTCATTATATACTTTCATT
This sequence comes from Nestor notabilis, assembly GCF_000696875.1. Classification (NCBI taxonomy): domain Eukaryota; kingdom Metazoa; phylum Chordata; class Aves; order Psittaciformes; family Psittacidae; genus Nestor; species Nestor notabilis. The sequence goes on along the minus strand of NW_009929789.1, from coordinate 391,084 downwards.
TTAACTTTCAACTCTTCCTTTCAAGGGCTATTACTTTACTTTCACTAGACCATGGGAGTGATGAGTTTCATCTTGCATTTAAAAGCCAAGGTGTTCTTAGAAAAGCTCTGTTCATCGTGGTCAAGTACTGACAGAGGAGTAAGAAGTGAAAATGCTCTCTGTTTAGGTGTAGAATAAGAGTCTTTTTATTCTAGTTGAAACTGGAGATGCTTCTTCCTAAATGCCATCATGGGAAGCTTCCCCTGGTGTTCAGTCCATGTAGTTTTGTGTCTCAGTTTCTGAAGGGAGTGGGTTAGGGGGTGAAGCTGCTGGAAGAATGAATGGGGTGGTCAGGGAGAGAAACCTTTTGTTCCCTTGAGTTTCTAGCTTGAAAGTAAAGTAGTTTGTATTCTAGTTGAAACTGGAGATGCTTCTTCCTAAATGCCATCATGGGAAGCTTCCCCTGGTGTTCAGTCCATGTAGTTTTGTGTCTCAGTTTCTGAAGGGAGTGGGTTAGGGGGTGAAGCTGCTGGAAGAATGAATGGGGTGGTCAGGGAGAGAAACCTTTTGTTTCCTTGAGTTTCTAGCTTGAAAGTAAAGGAGTTTGTGGTAGAATCATAGAATAGTTTGGGTTGGAAAGGACCTTAAGATCATCTAGTTCCAACCCCCCTGCCATGAGCAGGGACACCACACACTAAACTATGTCGCCCAAGGCTCTGTCCAGCCTGGCCTGGTAGATTGATTGTGTCTCTTATGTGACTGTTTGATAGTATAGATCATAGAATTATGAAATAATTGAGGTTAGAAGGGACATCTGGAGATCATCCTGTCCAGCCCTGAGATCAGATCAGTTTTCTTGCAGTTGGATGTTGAAATCATCCAAGGATGATGACTGTAGAACTTCTTTTGGCTGCAGAACTTCTTTTGGCTATCTGCTCCATTACCTCACTGTTCTAGTACCATAGAATCACAGAATGGCTTGTGTTGGACTTTAAAGCTCATCCAGTTCCAACTCCCATTCCACTAGAGCAGGTTGTTCCAAGCCCCTGTGTCCAACCTGGCTTTGAACATCCCCAGTGATGGGGCATCCTTTGTAACAGTAAGAAGGACTTTCCTTCGATCTAATCTGAACCTTTTGTGTTTTAAATCATACCCTTTATCACACATCCTGCAACTGCAGACCACTGTGAAGAGCCTGGCTTCACCATCTCAGTAAGATTTTGGGGGTGTTTATAGGCAGTCATGAGGTCCAGTTATTGCCTCGTTCAGGCTGAAGAAGCCTGGGTCTCTCCTTGTAGGACAAGTGCTTCAACCCACTGATTGCTGTGGTGGCCCTCCAGTGAACTTGTACCACAACAAGCAGCAACATCTTGCTTGTTCATGGATCCCAAAACTGGATGCAGTGTCGGAGATACACTCCTATGAATGCTGCATAGAGGGGGATAAGATCTTTATATCAAGATATAAACTGCTGAGCTACAGGTTAAGGCATGCCACAGCAAAATCTGAAGCCTGGCTTCACAAGGTTTTCCTGTTGCCAAAATCCCTACTATGAGGGCAAATCTTGAAGCCTACTTGACGGTGGTAAAGCGTTGGAATCAAGAATGGAGTGGTTCTTAACACACTATTGCTAGGACAACTACAGTCCCACCTGTTGAATTTTAAGTTTCATCTGCTTATGGGCTTTTATATGATCTATTGTGGGGAGGAGAAACCTTAGTCACACAGTACTGGCCTGAAATAATGGTGTAACTGGAAAGGTAAACCACACACCTCGCTGTTTGTGGAAATGAATGCAAAAGTTTGCTTTCTGAAGCTGAAAATACATTTACTTCATTGCTGCTTCATCTGAGTGAGCTGAGCGATGCATTCCCAGCCACATTCCTAATGTATAAGAATTGCCAGGTTCCTAGATTACTGCTGAAAGAGAAACAAAAGCTATTGCTGTGTCAGGCTTTAAGTGCATCCTGTTTATAGGAGTATTGTCTGTAGTGGCCTTTAAGATTGTTTTTCTTCAGTGATAAAAATAGCTTTTGCTTGCTTTTATAAAAATGAAACTCAAAAAGCTTAGGGGTTATAAAAATCAAGCAAATGCCATACCTGGCTCTGTTCAGCTCTTTAATCTGGCAAAACCTACAGTATCACCTTCCTTTCTTCCTTCTTATTTATTGGAAGAAAAAGCCTATTATTAACATGCTTCAAAATAGCCCAAAAAGATAAAGTGCTGAAATCTGATGAATACTGTATAAGCTTTCTGGGTGTCATGACTGTGCTGTTTATGGACTGGGCTGTATTTATGCAATCTGAGATAGTGAACGAGCCTTTAGCACCCTGCCAAACCCCAAGTTCTGAGTAAGACAGCATTTTAAGCCTTGAGAAACTGGCAGTTGTTAGGGGCTTGGCTTTGAACTGGAACTTTGATCTGACTTCCTGGGATTGAAGAAAGAACATATCTTAGAGGAACTGGGGCTGCATCTTCAATTCAGGCTTGTCTTAAAAGAACTTGTTCTTAAAATAACTTGTTGGGTGTACCCTGAAGCTCACAAAAGCTGTATACAAGAAGTTCATAATCATGTAATTTGCCTTGATATTAAGTTCAGAGCACTGTATATAAAAAAAGGAAGACAGTAAATAGACAAAACACCACTACCTTCTGATCTTGCTCCAGAAAGCAAATGACTCTTGAAGTACCCAGTGGGGCTCAGCCTGTTGGTTTCAGACTTACGGCTAAACTGTCCCTTTCCAGATAAAAATCAGAGCAGTTTTAGGGTTTTATTCTGTTCTAAAAATGATTTTTATGTGATTTGGCTCTTCAGGCTGGTTTTTATGCTTTTGTGAGCCATAAGTATGATATTTGTTCTTCTGCTCTTCAGTCTACTCAAGTCTTCAGACAACTTCAGTCTGCTATTTGTGTGAAACAGCAGGGTAGTCAAGTCTCTTCTTTCCTCCTCCTTTTCCTATATCCATCTCTCCCTCAGACAGCAACTTCTTCTCTTTGCTTGTTCTGTGACCTGAGGCATATCTATCCCCATGAAGTGTGGCAAGTTTTGTGGGGCACATCAGTTGGTATTCTGAAAATATCTTTTATTGCTTAAAGGTCATTCATAATCTCGTAAATGATGTTGAAAGACTTCACTGAAAGCTGAAAATAAAGTATGTAATTGTGTCTTCATATAACCTCATTAAAAACCTTGCTCTGAAGTTTGATTTTTAAGGAACCATTTCCCTTGGCTTGAATGCATCATTGCCATGATGGGGTTTCCAAAATAGAGAAACTGAAGAAGGTTCTTTAGCTTCTGGAAGATCTAGGTGATATTTTAGTGGATTACATGACACTTGCTATGGAATTGAAACAGTAGAATAAATACTGTCTTTTGTGCAAAACTAACAATTAATTAGGCATGCCTAATCACATTTTCTTTTCAACTACTTCTTTCAGTATGAAGATGAAGAAGTTGCAGAGGAATTCAAGATTTCCAGCTTTGTAGACATGGTTCGGGATTGCAGTCGCATTGGTATTCCATACAGCTGCCAAGGTAGGGTAGCTTGGTTTCTGCTTATAGGGGTGTAAGTGCTTTGCAGCATGCAAATCAAGAGCTCAGGGAATGAAGATTTCCTTGCTTTTGGTGGGAAATAACTATTAATATGTCAGTAGTTGCCTTTGAGGCTCTTTTTACTTAAGAGTTGGATTCCTTTCTGAAAAATGGAAGCTTCGTCTGAAGGGTGAGCGCTCACAGCGTGAGTCAATTTGCATTCAGAGAAGTGTGTGCTGCTGCTACACAAGATCTCTGTTCAGATGGGAGCTCCAGATAAATACTTCTTTATGTAAGGAGAGAATAAACATTTCGTTATGCAAGGTTCCTTTTTTAGCACTGAAAAAAGCTGGACTGCACGACTTCCTGTTGTGATCTGCAGCCAGCCTCACAGCCCCAACAGAGTAATCTTACATTGTTCAGAGAAGGTTGCAGTATCCCCAATGGTGAATAATGCCAAAGCAATGCAGTGCTTGGCATGAGCATGTGGGGCTTTATATGATTTATTGTGATGAGTAACCTTAGTACAGTAGGTGAGAGGCAAACCATAAAGGAAATTGCTTTCTATTTTTGAATCATGTAAGTTCAAAACAAGCTAATTCAGATTTTTGGTTCTTTTCTGGTTAATTCCTAATTCTTCGTTGCATCTTTTAAGGAAAGGATGATAAGCTCTGGCTGCCTGAAAAATCATTAACAGGTCAGGGCGTGGGGGAAGGATGACAATTCTTTGCTAGGAAGTGTCTAAAGAAGGAGTGTAGGATGATAATCACACATCACTGCAGATGGCTTATAGCTTCACTGGTCTATACCAGGGAGGATGGTTTTCCTCTCCCCTGACTTAAAATTCTGATTAACACAGGGATGATGGCTTGAACCTGCCAGAGGGGAGACTGAGATGAGCTCTGAGGCAGAAGCTCTTCCCTGGGAGGGTGCTGAGGTGCTGGCACAGGGTGCCCAGAGGAGCTGTGGCTGCCCCATCCCTGGCAGTGTTCAAGGCCAGGTTGGACACAGGGGCTTGGAGCAACCTGCTCTAGTGGAAGGGGTCCCTGCCCGTGGGAGGGGGTGTAACTGGGGGGGCTTTAAGGTCCCTTCCAACACAAGCCAGTCTGGGATTGTATGATGATGAATAGTATTTTAAGGCTGAACATGGAAAAAATTGGGGTAAGCAAAGCTCCCAGTTTTATCTTAAAATTTAATGGGCAGAGTTTTGCTAATGGTGTTGGAATGAAATTTGCAAAGAGACAGAATACTCTGTACTAGACTGATAGCTGGAAAAAAGGGATATAATACAGGGTGCAGATAATGAAGTTCCTAAAAGCTACATGTTTCACAAAACCCATTTTTTGATTAGAGACTTTAAGTTGTGCAAAGACAGGATAATTGAGATCCTTTATTAGAATCTCAGAACAACTCTAATAGCACACAGCAAGTTCAACTGCTGGAATTTGTGAGACAAAGTTAAACACTGAAACATTTCTTTTTCAGGTCACCTGCAGATATTTGACATGTTCATTGTTGAGAAGTGGCCGATCGTGCAGGCGTTTGCGCTGGAGGGCATTGGGGGTGATGGCTTCTTTACAATGAAATATGAAGTGAGTCGTTACCTTTTTCCTTTTCTGCCATTCCCATTCTGCAGCAGAAATTGAATCATGGAATTTTTTCCGTTGGAAAGTACTGTTTGAGATCATCCCATCCTGACTCACCACTCACGAGAGCTTCTAAGCTGGATGATGTTTTTGAGGATCTTACACAGCTGAGTTCTGAATGTGCAGGGATGGAGACACCACAATCTTGCTGAGAGACTGTTATGTTCTGCACAGTACTCAGTCCTGGCTAAACCATGACTATTTGGTCATTCTCCAAGCCCCCTGTTGTGATTTAGAACTCCTTTCCTTATTTTCTAGAGCTTCCTTTACCAGTAGCAGAGAACACTTCTTTAAACTCAGCTAAATGGGTATAGATCTTCAAGAACAGTGCAAAAGAAGCTGGTTAAGCTGGTTAGTGACCAATGCTGTGAGATAAACTGAGAAAATAAGAAGTGGCTGTATTTCTTGGGTCATTGATCTTGACACAAGAGATGCATGTACTTTTCTCACCAACATTATATATGGTTGGGTCATCACAGCCTGCTGAATAGGGCAACAGTCAAGATTTTGGATGATGCTTCCAGTTTTAATAATGATGTGCTGTTCCATTCTCAGCCACTTGTGTCATTTCACTTGCCTATTGATTAATTCAACTCTAGCAGCATCTTCAGAGGACAGCTTTGTATTTATGCACTTGTGTGAATCTTCTCCTATTTAATTTTCTTGGACCTCTGCCCCAGAAATGCAGATGTCCTATTTTTCCTGTTACTCCTCCATTTTTACAGCCAGAATGTTCTTTGTCTGGCTTCTGACAACTGGAAAACCCCCCAAGGAATTCATAGTGCCTTTGTTAAAGTCTCATCACATGTAGTACTGTACACGCTTGCTCAGTAATCTATTATGTGAGTTCAATTGTGCCTTTCTCTGAGCACTGAACTCTTTTCATTGGTATCTATCTTCATCCTTTTTTTCTTCATTCCATTACTATTGATACCTTTCTTAATGCTTTTCTTCTTTTAATTCATTCCATCTCTAGTACTGTAACCATCTTCTTGTATCAACCTGTCAATACTTTAACATAGCTATTTAACTTATAATAATGGTTTTAATCAAACCTTTAAATACAAAGTGCAGATAGATGAGCATCCTTGTGGTGGTCTGCCTAAGTACCAGTACCCTTTACTGATGGCAGAAGTGAGTCGATGGACTGTAAATACAGGAGTTGTTTGGGTCTTTAATGATCCTTGCCAATTCCTTTCAGGAATGTGTAGCTGCTTTGAGGAAATGGCAATGACGTTTGTAAAGACAGACCCTCTCCTATTAAACTGTGGGAGTTGCCACTGTCTTTACAGCACACTTGCAGCCTTAAAAAGGAGCAATGAAAACTCAGTATCTAGGAGAAAGCCTTTTAGCTCTGGCAGTTCAACTAGTTCCAGCCTGAGTGGTTGCTTTTTTCCCTCTTAAAGTCATAAGGGCATATCAAGTGGGAAGTGGCATTCTTGACTCTTTACATAACTGTTTATGCATGGATAAAGCAGCTGCTATATGGCACAGAAGGGGAGGAAAAAACAATCTTTGGGAGGAAGTACGTTTGGGATCACTGTAAATGTAAAGTGAAAACTGCCATTATTAAAAGGGGGTGTTCTCAGTGCATTTTTAGCTCCTCAGACTGACATTCCCCTCTGCCATGTGTTCTAAGCTGTTAGATTTTAAGATAGTCTAATGAACCATGTAATTAATGTGCTTCATGAAGTGTGCTTCTGTGATGCTCTCTAGTACTGAGACCACAGATGTGGCTGCCCCATCCCTGGCAGTGTTCAAGGCCAGGTTGGACACAGGGGCTTGGAGCAACCTGCTCTAGTGGAAGGTGTCCCTGCCCGGGGCAGGGAGTTGGGACTGGAGGAGCTTTAAGGTCCCTTCCCACCCAAACCAGGCTGGGATTCTATGATAACTTACTATATTTTTTTTTTCAGTGCTTTAAGGGCAATTGTTCTATTACTCTTACTACAGAAATCAGAATTGCTCAAGATGCTGTAATCCAGAGACTTTACTGTGCCAATAGGTGAACTTTTAATTAAGTGGGTGGTGGGGATTCTGTGAATGCAGAGATTATTCAGGGTCAAGTTTCCCTCAATATATTTTCCAACAGTGTTCTCGTGCATCATCTTACTACTTGGAAAGAGGTATTGCTGATTGCTGAGTTAAACCAGCTTAGCCTGTATTTACATTATGCTTACAGCAAGAATTGGCTGGTGTGTAGGACAAGTAGCCTTGGAATCCGCTTCTTGTCTGTCTTGTCTCAGAAAACTGATGTTTCCCTCTTGCTTGTACCAGCTGATGCTGTTCTTTGCTATTAATTCAACTTGAAAAACTTTGTGAGATGATTTGTTTGAAAGGTGGAAGCAAAACTTTCCACATCAAACCCTCACTTCAGGAGGTGAAACTTGGAGGCATCCAGAGCATTTACATCTTGTCAATTCTTTTGTAACCAGTAGTGTAAAAATAGATATGAATTCTATGTTAAGGAGGGCTGCTAGGCTGGGCAGTGTGCTGCAAGTCAGTCTGTGTGGCTTAAACCTGAATCTGTGGCATTCTTCATGGTGTTTTTCACAGCAGTGTGTTTAAAATCTGTTTCAGTTAATGGATGTCAGCGTCGATTTGTGGAAGACGTACAGCAAAATGGATCCTGTTTCCTTGGAGGACTTGCTCTTTGAGGTAATGCAGGTGAAATAGTCTGAATCAGCTGCCTGGTCTGTTCTTGTAGCTGCAGAGCAAAACTGATGTGGTTTTGTTCGCTTGGTTTTACTAGTGCTTATGGACTTAATCTACTGGCTCTGCATACTGTTGTTTGAAGGGTCTCTTTCCTTTCCTCAATTCAACCATAAAATCCACAAAACATTAGATTTGCGTATCTTGGATTCCTGGAATGTCTTAGTTTGTCTGAAATTCTCCTTAAAGTTTTTCTAAATAGCGTGTGAGTATTCTTCAGGTCATAGGATTATGTACAAAGAACAGACTGTTGGCATGTCTGTGTGGGTTAATCCTCCTTCTGCAGCAAGGGTGGGGGGAAAATCCACTTTAACACACAGCCATTCTTCCAGGAAAAACCACTGCTCAGGATCGCTTGAAGCGGATAACAGTGACACATAGTGGCTGAACTGATGCTTTGTGGAATACCAACAGCCATTGTAGAGTGATTCCTCATTTTAATATGATGCTCTGATTTCAGTGCCACAGAAGAAAGCAATATATGACTATTAGTATAGACGATTTTGTTCAGCTTCTAGCTTGACAGCAAAGCAGGCTTTTAATATATAGCAAGTTGAGCAGCAAGTATTCTTATTGATAAAATACTGGTAGTTCACCCCAATTTGGTTGTTTAATCAAGTGCTGTAATGAAATAAGAATGTCATACAGTTTAAAAGGCTGTCAGTATAAACAGTTACTCTCTGATGTTTCACTTCCCTCTTCCTGGGGAAGTGAGGTAAATGTTTGGGACTTTTCTTGTATGTGGTAGGTCTACCCTTAGACTTATCCTACTTCGAAGTGTTGAATCTGGAAGTTGTTAAATTGGATTCAAATTTTCTGGGAAAATAAGCTAAAGAATGGGGTTTTCATGCAACTTTGGTTTCACAGGCATTGGTGATTTAGAAAATGACTAGTTTTTGCAGTGAGGATGAAGTTAGGTGACCTTAAAGACCATTTGAAGCTGATTTATCTTCATGCTTTGTTTAACATAGATTCCACTAAGTTCTGATTTGAACTCCACTTGGTGTTTAAAAGAATGTTCTGTACAATACTGGCATGTTCCAGAAAACTGCCAAAACCACAGATTAGTTCTTAGCTTCTCTGAAAAGATTATTTGCACTGGAATATTCTCCAGTGATAGTTTTCCCCTCTAAATGTAAACCTGTATTTTAAACCACTGACATAGGCTTTATTGGTATTTCAGCTTGTAAGATTTCATCAACATTCATCTCTAAATTTCATTCATTGCTGCATTAGTGAAGTAGCTGAAGTAAAATACTGTGTTAGACTTGTACCACTGCTAAAATCCTAGTTCTGGTTTGCCTGTGATATATATCTGAGTAACTACACTTTCCAAAATCAGGATGAGTGTAATCTTCCAAGTTAGTATGTGACAAGTAACTGAAAATAATCTTGAGAGCAGCCGGTTTCTATGAGGTTCCTGCTTTATCAGCACGATGATGTTATTGGTGCTCTGATTTTTATGAATGCAGCTCTTATCTGTAATCATCTTCCCTTTTTATTCTGCTTCAGTGAGGTGTTACTGAGATTGCCTTTTCCACTTAGCAGCTGTTTGTACAAATGCAGATGAAGAAATGACCGTCTGCTACTCACGTATTGCGAGCTCCCCAAATTCCCCACCCTGTTCCTCATTTTCTGTCCACAGGCTTACTTACCAACAGATACAAGATACTGCAAAACCAGATACAGATTGAAAAATTGAGAATTACGTTTGCCCAAGTGTTCATTTTGGAATTCTTGTGGGAAACATTAAGTCCAAGTTGGGAGTGATCTCAAACCAGTCTATTTCCTTAGGTTAAAAGCAGATAGTGCAGAGCTCTGGGGCTTTTCCCTCTTCTGTCTCCCAGAAAAACCCAACCCACAAACAAAAAACCCCACACATCTGAAAAAGACCCCTAAAATCCAGCAGAAAGTCCTTATCTTTCATATCAGGTTTATTTTTCTTGTACTTACTGGTTTTGGGGCAGGTTGTACTCTGTATTGCATAGAGAAATGTCATCTGTGTTGTTCTAAAGTAATTCATGTTCTTTCAGCACAAGCTGTGAATTCCTTTCTCTGGTATAACACTTCCTTTAATGTTGAATATTTTTCTTGTAGGATTTAATGGTTTTTGAGCACCAGTGGACCAAGTTTTTTGCTAATTTTGATACTGAAATTCCCTTCATTCTGGAACTGTCGGAATCTCAGGCAGGAGAGGTAGGTCCTCTTCAGTAATCCTTTGACCCCTTGTGCCATCCACACAGAAGTATAAGTATTCAGCATTGTGGTTTTTGGTTTCTTCTCCCTCCTCCATGTCACCTTTCATGGTTTGGGAGTAGAAACATATTGTGTTTCTTTTCAAGTTCACCACCCAGCTTATCTGTCCCTGGCTTAGCACTGCCCGGTGTAATTCAGTTGAGTGTTTGTTCATTGATAATTGAATTGATTTGATGTATGTCTGCACAGCAAATACCTGTCTGTAGATAGATTGACTTTAATTTGGTGGAAGCTCTGGTATGTGCATTTCCAGACAGCTTGCACGTGTTAAATCTTAACCATAACTCAGCTCTGGGAAACAGCACAAGAGGGATGTGGAGCTGTTGGAATAAGACCAGAGGCGGCCATGGAGCTGCTGCGATTGCTG
>NW_009929789.1:356507-380366 GCF_000696875.1 Nestor notabilis | reverse complement strand
CAGGGTGCCCAGAGAAGCTGTGGCTGCCCCAGCCCTGGCAGTGTTCAAGGGCAGGTTGGACACAGGGGCTTGGAGCAACCTGCTCTAGTGGAAGGTGTCCCTGCCCGGGGCAGGGGTTGGAGCTGGAGGAGCTTTAAGCTCCCTCCCAACCTAAATCATCCTGTGATTCTGATATAACTGATGGTAACATAACAGCACTTTCTGGTGGCAGGGGGTTTCTCTAAGAGGGGTAATTCAGGTTTCTTCTCAGTGATAGTGAAGATGTATCACACTTTCTGTTCACTTGTTCATCAGTTTTGGGGTTTTTTTTTATACTTCTTCACAGCCTTTCAGAAGTTACTTCAGTCATGGAATGATCTCAAGTCATATAACAGATAACAGGTATTACTCATTATTCCCTGTGAAATGGTGGTGTCACTAGTACCTCAATATGTTATTTCCATACCTCTGATGCCATAATGCTTATAATTCCTTTTGGAACTATCTCATTATATCACATCACGTCTTTGCATATTGAAAAGAAATGTGCAGAGGTATTTCTGGGAAGGATAAGCCAGATTATTCATGGGTTTTAATGCTGCTGTCACTATGTTTGAAACCATCCACCTTGTGCATTCTAGTATGATCAATGTCTTCACAGGCAGGTATCTGGTCCCTTCCAGCGTGGTATTCTATGATCTAAGCAAACTCATGATCTTACACAGTTCAGTTGGTCCTATTTATATAATGGTTCTACTTGGATAATACTGTTGGTCCTGTTTATGATACTCAAACCCAGTTAAAATACGAAGGTTGAAGAAGTCAGTATTCTTTTGTGTGTCACAACATGCACAAGACCAGTGCTTCAAATAGGTGGTTAAACCCCCAAATCTTAGCCAGTATAGGCTGAGCAATGCAGCTTTATTTCATTTCAGCCTAGGGTTTTAACTGAGAGAGGAAGGTTGCTTGTCCTGTGTTGCAAAACCAAGACTTCTGCTGTTTGGAGCTAAATAAAGGTTGCTTAGCTACTTGAATGTCTGCAGATTCCTCTTTATTTGGAATTAAACAGTGGAGTTCAATGTCCTTCATTGTTCTCAGCATCCTATGTTGTTTGCATTTAAATAATGAAAAGAAAGACCTTGACCTCTCCAGCTGAGTCTTGGGCCCAAAGCCAGAACTGCAACCAAAATAGTTTTGCTTAATTCAACAATATAGTCATTTCAGGCTTTTTCAAGATGGTAAATTTTCAACTAGTCAGCTTTTCAAGGCAATTTACATTTAAAAAGAGGGGAAAAAACCTTCTAATAGCATTTGGGAAACAGCCTTCAGATATTTAAAGTAGGTTTTTTCTTTGGAACTTGGTCTTTTCAATGGGAAATTTTCTACAACTGTAGTAAACTTTTTTGTCCTACTCTTCTAGAAATCCAATAGTTGGTCCTTCAGACTTGAAATCTTTGATTTGATGTGTTGGTTGTACGTTTTCCTTAAATATTATGGTGCTGATCCCCTCTTTTCTCCTTAGCCCTAGCCGGCAGCCCTTTGTCCTGTTCGGTAGCCACTCAACTAAGGAAAACTTGAACTCTGGTAACTTTAATTTCCCATCAGAAGGACATCTTGTTCGAAACACTGGCCTTGAGGGAAGCACTGCAAAGCATATGGTAAGGCTTTTATGTAGTTAGCTGATGTGTTGAAGCATTGTGCATTTTCTTTGTATACTTTTCGTGCCCTTGAAATACCTTACGTGAGTTAAACACTCATTTCTTCCTAGCATATAAAAACATGTTACCTTAACAATCAGTTTAAGGTACAAATTTCCTTTTTCTTTTCATTTCCTGAATGAGTGAAAATGTTTTTTCCCCTGTAAAAAGACAACTTTTTAAACACTTGTGGTGCTGTAAATGTGTGGGGTGGGGGAGAGGGAAAGGCTTTTGTGAGGACCTTTGTTTTAGCCATAAAGTGAAACTCTTGCTGATGGTAACAGGCGATGTACTCAACTCTGACACACAGAATCCTATTTTAATCAGCATTGTTTAGCCAATTCTTAAAAAGAAATAGTCACGTTTTGATAATGTCTTTGTGAATAGGCAGAGGGTACTTGTGTATATCCCAATTTCCATGTATGCTTCAGCAACCGAACAGTTCATGAAACTCTGCAACTCTTTCTGGTGTTCAAAAGCAATGTTAAGCTCAAGTTGTAAGATTAACTTGTTTCCATTTTCAAGTAAAAGCTTAGTTTTAAAACATATGATGAGGTCGATGGCTTGTTGCACGTAACTGGGGAAGCGACCCCAGGGAATTCAGATCCTCTGGCTGGCTGGGCTGGGTGCATCAAGAAGGTAACTCACAGCGAAGGAGGAGAGGTAGCGTGGAGCTTGCGTTGTGTAGTTCTCCCTGTGAGCAATTCCCATGGGCTCCAGGAGTGTCCATCAGTTGTGCGAGTCCAGAGTCTGTGCTGCTGAGGAGATGGATGTGGTTGAGTACAGGTCATCGTGGAGTGAGAGTATGATTGAGGGAGTGAGTTTATGATCTTGTGGTGACAACATTTCATGCGGAGGTGCCTTAGGGCTGGATGGACGTGGGTATTCTGAACACTGCATGTGTTGAGAGCCTGAGAAAGGATTGTTTTAGCATCCTGGTGAAATCTCATCCTCCATTTGCTGCTCTTTCTAACTCTGTTTCTGTAAAAACACTTCCAATTTTGCCTTTTTCTCCCCTTGTTAATTTTCCCGTTAAGACCATTTGATATCTTCCAAAATGCAAGTACGGTTTTATTCTGATGTACTTGCTCCACTGTTGTCCACAGATTCTGATGTTGTTCTTAAAAAGGTGGTTTATTTACAGGTACAGGTGATACTGTTTTAATAGGGTGTCATGAAAATAGTAAATAAGACCAAGTGCAAGCATAGTTTTGGGACCCTGACACACTTTCCTCTTCATGAAAAGAGCAGTTGACGTAGGAAATTGAACACACATTAACGCTTACGGAAGTCAGAGCTCATCTCCTTTCCAAAGTCTTTCAACCATTCAGGTCAAGTCAAAAGTGAAATATTCCTGTGAAAACGTAAGTTGCTTTTTTACACTCCAGTTCAGTCTGTGTTGTACTCTTCCTGTAGTATGTCAGTGGTTAGAAGACTTAAGGGGAACTTAGCTGATGGTTAGTTGTGGCACCAATTTGTTTTACTAAGGTCTTTTTCTATCTCATTACTACTGACAACTAGGTAGTGCAGTGTGTGTCTCCAAAGGGACCTCTGGCTTGTTCAAGGACCTATTTTTTTGGAACCACTCACATTCCTTTCCTGGGTAAGTACATTAAAAATGCCAAGCAGTAGTTGAAGGCAGTTCTTCTCTTTGATTATTTAAAAGCTGTAGCAATTTAAAGATAGCTTTGATTCCTTTATGAGCATTAGGTTATGGAGTGGTAGATAACATGTAGGTCTGTAGCCAGTGCACGAAATCATCGTAGAACGTTGTTCCTTTGCATATCCTACCTTCCTGTGTGAAAATCTGTCAGAGCTGAGTGTGCAGACCTTTTACAAGCACTACAAAAAGATTTAAGTCCATGATCCATACAGGCTGATAGAAGAACACTCCTCAAAAATAGAGTAATTCAAAGTGGTAGTTGTCAAATAAGCCTACTTTTATTTTTTTACAGGATTTTTACAGGATAGAGAAAATTCTTTGACTTTCATCCTTTATCTTCTGGTTTGGGTCCAGTGGCGTGTGTTATAACAACTGTCTCCCCTAATAAAAACAAGCCATGTGAAATCTTTAAAAGCAATTTTCTTACCCATTTTAAATGACTGCAGGAGTCCATGGGTAGTCAGTCTCCTTATCTTGAAACCATATCCAGCTCAGAAAGTAGCTGAAAAGAAGACGGTTGGAAGCTTGCAAAATGGAAGGAATTATGGCATATGTTTGCTCTAGTTCTGCTTTTTCCTGGGCATCCAGGCATGGGAGACAGGATCTTTGTTCTGTCCCAGTGCAGCTGGTTTTAGGGGATGCAGATCTTTTGTCTATGGGATGCTCTGTCTGTCCTGTCACAGCTTAAGCTGTGCTTGGCTCTATTTTATATCTGCAGTTGTATAAAATACTGGCTAAATGTCATGTAAGATACCCAGCAGAAATGTTATGCCCCAAAAGTTCTGTGTAAATGCTTCTGAAAGTGCTTAAACCAAACACTTTTGTCTTTAACACAGGAAATGACAACGAGATACACAAGCAAACTGAACAAATGTAAGCTGCCGACTTTCTATTATGGCTTAATTCTTTGCTCTTTCTACCTGGTGGCAGTGGGTCAAAGCTGCTTTTAGTCAACAGTGGCTGTTGGCATTTGCAGAGTTACACTTTGATTTAGCATAATGTGAGAGGGTTTCAAAGGCAAATTGCTCATTGAGGGTTTGAGTGAGCAAACTAGGAATTGTTAGTTGATGTCCCTTCTACTGTAAGGCAAAGCATGCAAGGAAATACTAGTAAATTCTGCTTCAATTCTTTTATCTTAACACTTAAATAGCTTTAAAATGTACTTTATATACACTAAGGGGAAGGTATCTGTAACTGAATGGGATCCTGTTCCATTGATAGAAGTAAAAGTGATTTTCTTAGTTTCATTAAGCTAAACAACATGTTATATTTATAATGGTTAGTAAAAATGCCAACAGGGAACACTGAAACTTGTAAAGTAATTTCACTGTATTAAAGGCTAGATAAAAGTTAATCTCTGAATCTTTTATTACTAAGCGACAAAGCTCCAGCACATTTTAACCTTCACAAAACAAGACTTTGTTTATCCATGTTGATGTCCACTTCTCTGCATGTTGTAGATACCTGTCGAGCTTTAAGAATGTGGTACATAACCTGCTTTGGTACTGTTCTTAATCTTGATAAACCAGACCTTTCCTTAGAGGTTTTGTCCTCCTTGCTCATTAGGATCATTTTAGGAGCCTGTTCTAGCTCCTGCACTGGAGCAGGTTAGCAAGAGATTAAAGACATGTCAGAGGGAGCTGGTGGTGGTGACCTTTCATGCTAAGCACTGCTGGCTTTTGGCAACTGTGATGTGGGTCTCAAAGATGAAAAAGTGAAGTTATCAGACTAAGCAGCAGACTTTTCTTGTTATTTATAGTAACTTTGACAAGTAATTTTGCTTACCTATATGTTCTAATGAAGCATATAGAATACATACATATATATATATATTAAAAAAGCCATATAGAATATTGTTGGGTATTACTGGATGGTGAGGCACTGACACAGGCAGCCCCATCCCTGGAAGTTCAAAGAGAAGCATTGCTGCATTTTGGGCCGTGTTTGAGAGCCTCGGATGCTTCTTTCCATTCCTCAGGAATCCTTTGCATATGGTGCATATGGCTTAAATGCTGTGTCCTTCTCTTTCCTCCCTCCATCAACATCTGGCAGTTGTAGAGGAGCAATGAGAGGAGTGAAGATTTGGGGAAGTAGGACTGTTTTGTGATCTACGTACCTTTGTGTTCCAATTTAGCTGGAAGACAGAGGCTGATGCTTCTTAGTTGAGCACGGGTAGGGTTTTTTCAGTAGTTCTGGAGCTATAAATATGTAGCTGTAAGTGTCTTCTGGCTTCACCCAACCTTTGTTTATTTCTGTACAATATTTTCAATTCCCTTTTAAGGAGGGAATTGGACAGAGCCAGGGCATACAAGTCCTCTAAAGGTTGCAGTGACTGGTTTGCTTTGGCATCTTTTTTTGCTTGACATGCTCCAGAACAAGTCACTCTCTGAAGCTCCTTCACTCTGCTTCCCAGTTTTGCTTTTGAAGAATATGAGGCCCCTGTTCTGTTCTTATTGGAGTATTTAGGATGTGATCCTCAACACAACTGCAGTGAAAGTCAACAATAAAACATCTTGGTTTTTAGCTTGACTGGTTAGAGCAGGGATATATTTGTGCCACGAGGTTTTTGCCCCAAGGTATTCTGTAATTTGAGCAATTTACTTGCTCTAAGTCAGTTTATTTTAGATTAGAGGATTAAGTATAAAACTATGGGAGTGCTGAGGTGCTGGCACAGGGTGCCCAGAGAAGCTGTGGCTGCCCCATCCCTGGCAGTGTTCAAGGCCAGGTTGGACACAGGGGCTTGGAGCAACCTGCTCTAGTGGAAGGTGTCCCTGCCCGGGGCAGGGGTTGGAGCTGGAGGAGCTTTAAGGTCCCTTCCAACCGAAAATCATTCTGTGGTTCTGTGATTTCTACACTTACTTGAACAAGGCCCCCTTTAATATAAAGGAGTTGTGTTACGAGAGGACAACCAGCTCCTTTAAACAGGGGAGGAAGAAAACTCTATCTGTCTAGTAAATGTTGTGTTTGTATCTCTCTTCAGTACGCTGTTGTCGCAAATATATACTGCTGTTATAGAGGCTGTGCTTGCTGGCATTGAGTGCTATGCTAAAACTTCCACTGAATCCAAGGTAAATGAAGCACCCATTCTGTACACTGTCCTTGTTGATTTGGATTGCTTGCAATATAAGATTACATGCAAACCAAAAGAAAACACAAAGTAAATGTTTCCATCAACTACATAACATTAATGATGTTAATAGTGTGGCCTCCAACCAGTCTCTCTGAATTCTGTTTAAAACAGAGACATTTCAAAGTGTGTGATGTTAATAGTGTGGCCTCCAACCAGTCTCCCTGAATTCTGTTTAAAACAGAGAAATTTCAAAGTATATCTAATTTTATCCATCTACAACTGTTTTTCCATCCGTCATGAATTTTCCCAACCTTTATAGTAAGGAAAATCAGTAATGTGAAAGAACAGATTTTAGCCTGGTGCATCAGTGTGGTGTTGTCTAGTATGTGGTCTTCTGTTTATGATATGGGTGCTCCTGTGGTGGCTGGGATTTGGGACTATAGGAAAAGAGATTTTATTCTCTATTCCCTTTTTTTCAGGCAAAGGAGGCAGCAGAACAGATGCTACTGTCTGTGTTAGATACTCTGCATTTAACCCAGCTTAAAACAGCACTGCGGTATGTATTATCAAATACTTACTGATGTATTATGTTGATGTATGAGCTTCTTTGGGGGAAAACATACATCAGATACTAAGTTGAAAATAAACTTGCCTGGTTGCCAAATACCAAGGCTTTGCTTTCAGAGTTTTAAAACCATTATAATAATTCCATTTATCTTTTCTCCCCTTTTTTATTGCTTCAGCAGTTATTTTGCTTTGAATCTATTATTGCTTGTTTCTTACACATAGAACAAGTATAAACCGTGTTTTTCACCAGTACAATTTCTCCTTTACAGCTCCAAAATCGCTTTTCAAATTCAGGCTGTGAATAATCATGGCAGGTTTGTATCATCATCTTACTCTTCTTGTTATGAATTAGTGGGTTTAATACAGCAGTAAGTTTCTTTTTCTTCTCTTGGAACTTCTGAGAAAAGACTGCATTGATTATCTCATGCAAGATGTACTGAATGCTTTTGTGTATGAGACAGCTCGATCATTTCATGTCTGTAATTCTGTTCAGTCTTAAAAACATCTAAAAAATCTAAGCCGACTTGACAGACCAATTTTATTCACTGTTAGTGAGTAGAATTAGGAGTAGTTTTAAAACCATGCTTTTAACTTAAATGATATCACAGAATCATAAAATAGTTTGGATTGGAAAGAACCTTAAGATCATCTAGTTCAAACCATCTGCCATGGGTAGGGATGCCTCACCCATGACCATGTTGCCCAAGGCTCTGTCCAGCCTGGCCTTGAACACTGCCAGGGATGGAGCATTTCCCACTTCTCTGGGCACCCTGTGCCAGCACCTCATCTTTTTCACAGAGAAGAACTTCTTCCTTATCTCTAACCTGAACTTCCCCTGTTTCAGTTTGAACCCATCACCCCTTGTCCTATCACTACAGTCCCAAGCTTGGGTATTTTTAATCCCCATCCTCTCTAATTGACTGAAAGGACCTCCACAAATAAGAGTTTATTTTAAAATACAATAGCTTTTTTGGCTGCTCTGGAGTGACTCAGAATGATCTAACCTTTAAATATTTCATTCTCATTACTGTTCTAGAATTACTCCATTAGATAATGAGGACAGCCTGAGTTTGATTAAAACGGTAAGTAAGCTGCTCTGTGTTCTGATCACATATTTTATTAGAAGATTGAGCTCAAATGGCTTTTTTTTTTTTAATGGGACGTGCTGAGGTTTTTACCTGTGTGAATACAAAAGGGGAGAGATGAGAGAGATCCCAGGTGCTGAAACCAGGTAAAACTGAGTTTAACATGAAGTCAGACAGTGCAATTGAGAATACAATATTAACACAGAATGCTGAGCTCAGACTTTCCACCCAATATAAAAGTGTTTCAGGAGGTTTAAGACATACAGATATTGCTGCTTCAATTGAAATGGTTCAAGTTGTGCTTTCTCTTCCTTTCTCTCCAACTGTTTGATTGCTGTAGGCATCTATGATGGTATTTGACATTCCGGACTTGCTCACAGGAAGAGGATGCTTGGGATCTGTTGTCTTTTCAGAGTCCTTTCTAACATCCCAGATACAAGTAAAAGAAAAAGGTGCCTATTTTAAATGCTAACACCAATGTTGTCATTCTGTCACAGCTTTGATGTGATGGAAGAGCAAAAGGGCTTCCCACTGATGTTACTACTGTTAGCATTATGGTTGTAAGCCTTTGGATTAATTGAAGGACCTCAATATTTTAGCTTGAATATCTTAAGTGTCAAGTTTCTCTCATTTCACTTAAAAGACTTGGGCTTTTATGGCTGCTTTGTGATACAGCAGGGCTGATGTGTGAACGATTCAAGTGTAATAGTACCCTTCCTGCATTTTCTTCAACCTTAGGGACTGTTTTCTACTGTATGAGGAAATTCAAACAGCTCTTTTCCCTCCCTTTTGTAACACTCATTTTATGCAATGAGTTTTAATTTCAGTTGCTCTTTGTTTGGAAAAGATGAAACAACAGTGAAAAAGGATATGATTTTTAGGAAGCTTGAGTTTAGAACATGTAAAATGCAGTATACTAAGGAATTTCCATAACTTCAGACAAGTGCATGTTTTCCAGATCGTTTACATGTGACAAAAATAGATACTGAGGTTGTCTGGGCAGTATTTATGAACTCTTGTACCCGGACATTCTGTGAGTTTTTAACTGTGGGAGTTAGAATACTTTTGGTGGGAAGGAAAGCAAAGGAAGAAGCCATATACTAAGAAGAGAATAAAAGTAGGGTTTGTTTGGCATCGTGTAGCAGCTCTGTGCATGTTGCAGCCCCTGCAAAAACTTCACTTCAACACTAATAAGTCCTTAAAATGATTTCCTAAAGGAATTTCAAGTCCTAAAAGTAACTCATTGACCAGTCTGAAGGGTGTGGGTGGTATTATACTACTTTGCTTTCCATTTACTCCCCTGCAGATGGCAGCATTACTTCAGAAACCAGCCACATAATACTGACGGCACCGATCCCAAGATACGCTTCTTGGCTGGTTAGTACACCAAAACTTAATTTGAGTTTCTTCTATACATACAGATTCACAATTGAAAACGTGTTATAAAAGTATGGATGTAGGAGGAAAAAACCTGGAACTAACTTGGGTATTGAAACACAATATTATTATATTAATACTATTCTGATTTTAGAATTTGGGCATGGAGTGAAAAAGTAGTAAGTGGAAACAGGCAGCTGGTTCCATTCACAACACGAGTTTTAAATTATTTCATTTTCAGCACTTCAGTTTTTTAGCTGTGTAAAGGCCTGGGTGTTTTTCAAGTACTCAGTGTGACTTGTGTTTATTGTGGATCACTTCAGGGTCTGCCCCAGCAGAGAGCAAAGTCTGCTTCCAGACCTCTGATGTATTACGCTGCGTTAGAGGTGTAATTCTAATGAATTTTATGAGGTTGGGCAACATTATGCCTTTGGCAATCCATACTTAAACACTTTAAGAGTAATAAAAAATAAGACTGAATGGGATGCTCTATTTGTGTCTATTCAGTAGTATTTTAGACTTTAATGGGGAGTATTCCTTTGAAATTCAGGGCCAGGTTGGACACAGGGGCTTGGAGCAACCTGCTGTAGTGGAAGGTGTCCATGCCCGTGGCAGGGGCTTGGAACTGGACAAGCTTTAAGGTCCTTTCCAACCCAAACCAGTTTGGGATTCTATGAATGTGTTTTAAGGAACAACTTAGGCCTCAGGGTAACTCTGTATAAGATCACAGAGCTGACTGAAGCCTTCTGCTCTCAGGACTTTATTCACAGTACCTAAGGTTCTTGTTTGCCTTCAGTCTTCTTTATTGCTTTTAATTTAACATCAGACTTGCTTTATCTACTAACCATACAAATGGAAATTCTTTCTGGCTCTAGGTTGAAGATAGTGATGTGAAACTGTCTGAAAAGGCACAGCATATATTGAAGGTGAGATTAAATACTTCTGTTAAACTATGAAGTTACGCTTTCAAGAACCAGTAGTCAAAAAATCTTAGCTGCTTAGTGGCTTTTATTATGCTTGTTAGTCCTCTTCTACCAAACACTTGCCTGTTCTACCCTGTTTCTTTCAAAGGTCGACCTACCAAAAAAATACACAATGGGTGTAAAAGTTTGAGTCGTTTCAAAGAATGACAAAAGCCAAGAGCAAAAAGAGTTCTACTAAAGCTTGGATTTCATGGAAGTCTCACTGAGTATTACCCACGGAGCACATGTGTTCCATAGAAACACTCCAAACTCAAGGCCATTCTACATGCAACTTTCTTTTAACTTAATTAGCGTGCTAAATGTCTAAAGGAAAACACTTTAAGCACTTTGAAAGCAGGAAAAAAAAATCTGGGAACATCTTAAACCACATGAGTTTCACATTTGTGGTTTCATTTGTGGTTACCAGCAATCTTCATTATAAATACATTTATTTTCCTGTAATACACTTTTAGTTCAGTGGATTGACAATCTAAAAAGAAAAAGCTATGCTTTGTGGTTGTGACAATAGCTTGTAGCTTAATAGCTACTGGCAAAATTAAAGTGGGGAAGGGGGATTCCTTTTATAAATGATCTTTTGACATGATGTCTTTCACTAGTATTTCTGTTTAAAAGTTCTGACAGATGCTGTTAAAAATCTCTTCTCTTGAAGCCATAGCATGAGAAAATATTCCTGCCTGGATTACAGTCCTTGGTCCTGTTTGTGATACTCCTGTTTGTGTTTCCTGTTTAGGAAGACAAATCTTTTCTGGGCACTTTACTCACTGGAGGTGATGGAGCATATATTTATTCTAGCAATCCACAGGCCAAGCCTGCAGAAGGTGAGATGTGGTTTATTGTTTTCAATTACTTATAGAGTTGTTCAGCTTGTTTTGTGTTTGTTTTGGGGTTTTTCTAAACATGAGAGATGCACAGTTTCTGGGATTCACACATCTGGTGAGCCTACCCATACTGTCTTAAGCTTTCTTTCCATTTGCCTTTATAACTCTCTTGTTAAACTCCATTTCTTACTACTTTTGTCCCCAGCTTCTGCTTGAAATCACAGAATGCTTTGGGTTGGAAAGGACCTTAAGATCATCTGTTTCCAAACCCCTCTGCCATGGGCCCAGACACCTCACCCTAGACCATGTCACCCAAGGCTCTGTCCAACCTGGCCTTGAGCACCGCCAGGGTTGGAGCATTCACAGCTTCCTTGGGCAACCCATTCCAGTGCCTCACCACCCTCACTGTAAAGAACTTCTTCTTATATGTAACCTGAACTTCCCCTCTTTAACTTCAAACCCAACACCCCTTGTCCTGTCTCTACAGTCCTGATGAAGAGTCCCTCCCCAGCATCTTTGTAGGCCCCTAATCACTAGCCGTAGAAGAAGGATTCCTACCAGGGCCATAGGCTTGCTTTTTGGGGCACATGGGACTCTTAATGATTGACAATGAGGTGTTGCAGACCTAGAAGATGGCTTTTTTTTCCATACTTGACATTCAAATCATGCACAAACTGGCTGTTTCAGCCCTTAATAGATCATGTACCATATGTTGCCTGCCTTTTCTGTACCTTCAGGAACATTAGGTTGGAAAGATTGGGCATTACAGTAGTGACAGAATGCCATGGGCTCCTGGCTCAAGAACTGAAGACAAATATGTACCTTTTGGGCAATGTGACATGCTGCCTGTGATGTAGGAGGGGATTGGAATGATTTCCTTTTAAATTTATTTATGGAGTTATGTTCTTTGCTCCTAGCAAAGCGTCCTCCTGGAGTTGACATGCGGTCCCAGGTTTTTTCCATTGTCATTTTCACTCAGGAACTCCAGTGCTTGTTAGCACAAATGTTCACTGTACTGTTGTAGAATCCCAGCCTGGTTTGAGATGGAAGGGAGCTTAAAGCTCCTCCAGCTCCAACCCCTGCCCCGGGCAGGGACACCTTCCACTAGAGCAGGTTGCTCCAAGCCCCTGTGTCCAACCTGGCCTTGAACACTGCCAGGGATGGGGCAGCCACAGCTTCTCTGGGCACCCTGTGCCAGCGCCTCAGCACCCTCCCAGGGAAGAGCTTCTGCCTCAGAGCTCATCTCAATCTCCCCTCTGGCAGGTTAAAACCATTGTTCCTTGTCCTGTCCCTACAGGCCCTTGTAAAATGCTTTGTCTTCATCCTTTTCAAGTTCAATCAAGTCACTGCTTTCTGACACAAGATTACAGCAGCAGTCTTAGATCACTCCTCCTCTTTAGGTCCCTTTACCTTCAAGAACTTAAGTGGCATGAATATCACAGTAAAGGCAACTTGGGTGGTCTGTTGGGAGAGGTTTGCCTTGTGTTAGCATGCCCTGCTTTGCCTTGAACCAATAGATGCTTCTGAAGGCATAGTATTTTTATATCCCACTGTGCAGGGAAGGTACTGTTGTTGCAGTACTGCTGTACAGCAGAAGAGAACTAATAGACTAGGTCTTAGGGAGAGGCTTTTCCCTGTGAGGGTGCTGAGGCGCTGGCACAGGGTGCCCAGAGAAGCTGTGGCTGCCCCATCCCTGGCAGTGTTCAAGGCCAGGTTGGACACAGGGGCTTGGAGCAACCTGCTCTAGTGGAAGGTGTCCCTGCCCGGGGCAGGGGTTGGAGCTGGAGGAGCTTTAAGGTCCCTTCCAACACAAACCATTCTTCGATGCCATGATTCTATGAATACCTGACATTTAAGTGCTTAGATAAGCTGATGATCTTTAGAGGGAAGCCTTTAACTTTATTGTGTTTGCAACAACACAATGCAGTCCTGAGGATAAAGAATGATGTGGGCAGCAATTAAAGAGCAACCTTCACAGAGCAGAATTTGCTTTTGCTCTCACTGAACAGATTTTACAGAAAGGTTAGTGCAGAGTAACATATTTGGGTATTTTGCAATACAGTGCTGTGGGCACATAATTCACTCAGTAAATAACTAGTAATGGTGAGTTATTGGTTGGTTTGCTGTTTTTGGCTTGTGAAAACTGTCTGTGTGTCCCCTGGTGGAGCAGTTTCCCTTTTTTGGGGAGATTTGTGAAGTTAAAGTTTTGGTAACTCTTGAGATGGAGAGGTGTAAGTAGGTAGTATAAGGACTATGATCTAACAGTTCAACAGGGGAGATATCTTTTTAGGTGTCAAGTGAGAATGAACTTGATCTCATTGCCTTCCATGTACAGTGTGAGACACTTTGCTGTGCTCTAATTTGGGCTTGCTGAGGTTGCAGCTATGTAGTCTGGCAAGGATAGGTGCAAAGGTGCTGCCAGGCAGGCACTCATGTTCTCTCCCTGTCACTTGTGTCTGAGTGTGACAAGGTATGCATTCAGGACTAAAATGCATCAGAAAAGTTCAGGCTGTTGAGCCTTTTCCTTTGTATGTTAATACATCTGCTCTGCTAGGGATTTTTGTAGGATAAACTGAATTGAGTCAGTCAGAAACTCTCATTTGTGATTAATCACTTGTGGAAAATATACAAGTAGTATAGTAAGTTCCTGATACAATCCTCTGGCTTCCACGTTGAAGGAAGCTGGTTTACTTTGGGTTAATTGATATGGGTTTAGCTTGCTTTTCTGTTACAAAAGAATGAATTTCTCTGATTTGGCCCTGGCACAGGGTGCCCAGAGAAGCTGTGGCTGCCCCATCCCTGGCAGTGTTCAAGGCCAGGTTGGACACAGGGGCTTGGAGCAACCTGCTCTAGTGGAAGGGGTCCCTGCCCTTGGCAGGGGGGTGGAACTGGAAGGGCTTTGAGGTCCCTTCCAACACAAACCATCCTGTGATTCTGTGATTTCATATCAAGCTCTTTTTTATTAAAATGATGCTTTAATACTGAACAGTTTTGAAGACCTTATTCGAAGTTGCCATTTCAAGGGGAAAATATCTTAGTTTCTTTGTTATGTCTTCTGAGTATCCTTTGATGGATGAGCTAGATGGGCAGTCACGTTCAGCTGCATGTGTTAATTACTTCACTGCCTGGCTTTGCTTTTGTTCTGAATGTAACTCAGAGTAATGCCAGTTCTTTTCCTCTTGTACAAGAGGAACCGACCTCAAGCTGCCCCAGGGCAGGTTTAGCTGGAGCTGAGGAACAATTCCTTGCCCAGAGGGTGCTCAGGCATTGGAACAGGCTGCCCAGGGCAGGGCTGGAGTCACTGTCCCTGCAAGTGTTCACACCCCGTGTAGCCGAGGCCTCAGTGCCAGGGGTTAGTGGTGGCCTTGGCAGTGCTGGGGGTCAGTTGGACTTGATGAGCTTAAAGGGCTTTTCCAAACCACTTGATTCTATGATGCTGAAATATTGATATGTAGCTAATATGATTTTTTTTCTTTCAAATTCTAGGCAAAGTGTACTTCTTTTCTGATGGCATTCTCTTTTCTGATCCCCACCATGGCAGCATTTCCATTTCAAAGAACCATATGAGTTCCATTTCCTTCTACGATGGGGTGAGTTTGTTCTTATGACATAAACTTTTTATCCATTTTTGACAGTACTTCTGTAGGGTATTAATACAAAAGTTCAATTTCAGTTGCAGTTCTACAAGTGTGTGCATTAAACTGTAATAACTAATGCAAACCACACTTTTGCTATTGATTAGCTTAACCACTTAGTGATGAACTAAACTGGAAAGAGGAGGGAGTTTTGTATTAGACTGAGCTATCAATGTGGTCTTAATGGTGTGGAAAATTGCTTTTTGTCAAAAGAAAATTGCAGAACATAACGTTCATAAAATACTGAGCATTCTTAGTTGATGGATAGAGAAAAGTTCGAGCATCATGGAGTCATGTGGGGTATTGGAGGGTGAAATGCTGCCTTGTATTCAAAATACATTTAACCTTCAGACAAAAGCTCGTGGCAGTGTATTACTTATCTCTGGAGAGGTCACGAGCAGTGTCTGTCTACTGTCCTAGAGCCTCGTGTAACTGACAGGGTGAAGGGACTGGCTGGTTCATGTTCAAAAGTGAGAAGAAAAGGCCTGTTCCATGTAATTACACATATTCTGAGCTCGGCATAGACTTTTGCCATGCATCTGGTCAGCTTTGATCACTTGCCCAACTTGCCAAGCTAATGTTTCGTTGTTCTGGCTTAGTGGGAAATGAGAATTAGGTAAGTGATGGCAACTCAGCTTATTTTTCCCCTTTTCAAGGCAGACACACTGGGTTAACTATCACTTTTTGAGAATGGAAAAGAGATTATTTTAGTTGCTTATTGTTTCCTAAGCACTGACAAAAAGCCCTAAAAATCTCAGTTTCCTTTGGTTTCTATTTTCTTCAGGTACAGTATTACACATTTGTTCAGTGACCTCCAGAAAGCATTGTGTTGCTATGATTTCATCATCTAATGGAGGAAACCAGTAAAATACAATCAAAGTGTGTGATTCCATTGATATGAAAACACAACAGTGAAGAGAATCTTACCTTAGCTGCCTTTTCTTGTATATGATATTGATTGCCCCTTGGTAGTTTAAGAAGCTATTTTAACACTGACCTTCCTTCTATTGTTTGAGTCAAGACACTCACTTTCATGAAACTAGCTATTTATGGGGCCTGGCTATCCCTTTTGAACTGGTGCCAGATTTTTGTGTGAAGCTAAACCTTGACAGAGAGCATTTGATTGTTCAACTGACTTGGCATAATACAAGGGTGGAGAGCTGAAAATGTTCAGAAGTGACAGGAGAAGAAGGGTAATTGTTAGTCTGCTTTTTCCTAAACTTGTTGGAACAATATTGATGAAAAGATAGGATCATTTAATAGTAGGATTCAAGTAAAGGGTACAAAGACTTTAAGGGCTTCAAAGGACAATTTCTTAGCAGCTCTATCACCATGCCTGCTAGCTACTTCTTTCCACCTCTGCCTCCAACGTGTGCTGCAGGTCTTCTCTGTTCTGAGGAAGTGGGCACCTACCTTCTGCCTGAGGTTCTGAAGTCCTTGAAGCTCATAGACCTTGAGTGCATGGAGGACAGGGTAGATTCCTCACCAAACTGTACCATGAAGGTCTACAGTTGAAACCATCCCAATCTTAGCAGAGTCAAACATAAGTCTCCCATCTCATAGGGCAGCACTATTCTAGCATAGCATCAGCCATCCTGGAAGTGAAAGAAAACCCAAGAGGCTCCACTGCCACCCACTCTCCAGACTCCCAGGTTTATTTGTCTTCTGTAGTTATTCATAGAATCATAGAATCCCAGCCTGGTTTGTGTTGAAAGGGACCTTAAAGCTCCTCCAGCTCCAACCCTTGCCCCGGGCAGGGACACCTTCCACTAGAGCAGGTTGCTCCAGGCCCCTGTGTCCAACCTGGCCTTGAACACTGCCAGGGATGGGGCAGCCACAGCTTCTCTGGGCACCCTGTGCCAGCGCCTCAGCACCCTCACAGGGAAGAGCTTCTGCCCAAGAGGTCATTTAAATGTAAATTCAGTGTTTCAATAAACTGTATCAAGGCATCTCTACTGTATAGGGCTTACACAGGGCTATGTGTTTGGTTTTAAGGTCTTATTCAAGACCAAGTATGTCAGCTTGTAAATAACCGATTCCAGCCCTCATTTTGGCCATTTAGTAAGTGAAGAATTATTACTGAGGAATATTTAGATTTCACAACAACATTTAACATCTCGTAAAACACTCAACTGGGTTCTTTAAACTTAATGTCCATGAGGATTATTGCTGCTGCTTTTCAGCTTTTTCCAATTTGTGGAACCCTAAACATTTTCCAGGAGGAAGAGCACACACTGTTGGGCACTTCACATGCAGATTGCAGCATGTATGAGTTGGCCTTTTAGTCTCTTCTTAGGAAATCTGTAAGCTGTCCTGCAGGATCCAGGATCTGAGGACCATATACCAAAACCCATTTTCTCTTAAGATAAATTGTTCTCACTTAGGAGAACATTTTTGCATGTTCTTCTGTAGCCTTCATGACTTTGAGAGGATTACTTTTATAATTAATCCCTCGGACAGCAAAGGGTTGAGATTCTCTTTGCAAATGTCCCTGAATTGATACCACTTCTTATGTAAGTGTTCCCCAACTTGAGCTTTTTCTTCTCTAAAGGTAGTAAATTGAGTTCTTTGCCCACTTCCTCTGTTTAAAGTGAGATGGATGCTGCTCAGTTCTACGTTGAACTCTGTTTTCCAGGGATGTTTCGCTCTGCTCAATTGAACTGTTTTTCTAATACTTTGGTGTGAAAAGAGCTAAGGTCAAAGCTTGAGCATAAAACACTTCAGCATCCTCAGAGTTGCATATAAATGCCCGTATTGAAATCCGGAAAACCAGGGGTCAGTGTTGTTTTATGAGACCAAAGATAGGACAGCCTGAGTTCACTGTTTCTAAGGGAGTGTGATCTTGAGGGCTTCAGCTTCCTGTTGTTGAAGACATCATTCAGGTGAAGAAGCAATAGACTTAGTAGAACTTGTGCTCATTAAAGAATGAGAGAAACAGGACACTTCCGACGTGCAGGTGACCTACACTTTAAATTACAGACCTGATGGTTGTATTTCATTGCAGCATGGTTCCTTTCAGGTCAGAAACTCAACAGCATGATCTAAAACTCAGTTTGCAATAGCACCATAACATCCTTCTGATCTGTTTAGCTGATACTTAATTCATTCTTCCAGGGTATCCATGTCAGAGATGTGTAGGTGTAGATGAGGGTGGCTTTGTTGGGAAGCATTAGCAGAGCAAAGAGTTAAAGGTCTGGTTTTTGGTGGAGGGAAAAGAGTTGATATTAAAATGCAAGCTTCTCTTTTTGAGACAAGACAAAACTTAAGTGCTTAGGACAATTTCAGATACTTTCTTTAAAGCTTATGGTACCTCTAGTAGCTGCAAAGTATAAAGTGAGGAGTATTGTCAGAGACTGATGTTGATCCTTCTGCTCCATACCTGTGCTAATGAACATTCAGGTCTTTGTGCATGCCTAGCTATGACTGTAGTAATTATGATCTCTGCTATTTCATTATTAAGCCTTTTTTTCACTTTCAATAACTGTTGTCCTGTTTCTTCCTTTTCTAGGATTCAAACAGTATTGTTGCTGCTCTCTTCATAGACTTCAAAAGTTCCTTGCTTGGTCATCTACCAATTGAATTCCATACCCAAGACAACTTTCTGATGATTGCACTTTTCCCCAAAAGAAAGATTTATAAAGCTTTTTATTCACAGGTACAGTAATAAAAGATGGGTTTGTGTGTGTGCGTGGGGGGAACCACACAATTATTCTTTGTGTTTCAGATGAAGGGTGAATTTGTTGATGTCTGTCTTATCCCCTTCTTTCCAAATCTAGTTTATTTCTCGTGTTAGTTGAGCCACTAAGCTTGTCACCAGGTAAGTAAATACAGGAAGGGTTAAAAATCAAGGTGTTTCTTGCATCAGTCTTCCTAAGCAAAACCTTTTCCTACATTTCAGCTTTTCCTATGTCTCAGTGAAGAACAGTGTGGAGAGGAGAATAGGCAGTTAATACGGAGGGAGCATCAAGTTAGGAAATACATTGAAAACCACCTCTTTGAAGCTGGATGGGATTCATGGAGGGTATTGAGAGAAATGCTGATATGATCATGAGGCTGCTTATCTTTTATATAAAATCAGGGTTAGGAGCAGGAGGTTGCAAGAGGAAGGACAGTTACAGATAACTTTTTCAATAATGGTAGATAACAATGGCAGTAACCATAGACTGCAGCTTTGAAGATAGAGGCTGATTATTAGGAGGTGGTTGGTGCAGTGCCTGGAACACGTCACCCAGACAATGAACCTCCACCTTGGAAGATTCTGAAGTCATGGTTGAGCTGATCTGAACTGCCATCAGTAGGCCTGCTTAGAGTGGGAGGTGAGCCTGGAGACCTCCACCCAGGAAGCCCGATTCCCTGTGTGACCTACAACATCTGCCTTGCTGACTTGAGATTGTCATGGACAGGACTGCCCTGCCTTGTAGACCTTCCCA
Source organism: Nestor notabilis (assembly GCF_000696875.1). Classification (NCBI taxonomy): domain Eukaryota; kingdom Metazoa; phylum Chordata; class Aves; order Psittaciformes; family Psittacidae; genus Nestor; species Nestor notabilis. The sequence continues at coordinate 361,062 of NW_009929789.1, read as the reverse complement.
GTCCTTCCAGTACTTAAAGAGGCCGACAGGAAACCTGGAGAGGTGCTTTAGACAAGGGTCTGTAGGGACAGGACAAGGGGAATGGCTTTAACCTGCCAGAGGGGAGATTGGGATGAGCTGTGAGGCAGAAGCTCTTCCCTGTGAGGGTGCTGAGGCGCTGGCACAGGATGCCCAGAGAAGCTGTGGCTGCCCCATCCCTGGCAGTGTTCAAGGCCAGGTTGGACACAGGGGCTTGGAGCAACCTGCTCTAGTGGAAGGTGTCCCTGCCCATGGCAGGGGTTGGAGCTGGAGGAGCTTTAAGGTCCCTTCCAACACAAACCATCCTGTGATTCTATGATTCTATGGAGCATTATTGCTCCTGATCTTAGGAACTTCCATGTGTGAGAAACTTGAACTTATGTATGCATTTCTAGTGATTGTGTTGCTCGTTAAATTTAATGCTCACCATGTGCTTTCATTTTGTCTTCTGAAGCCAGTGAGTACTTTAAAAGCTTGTTTTCTAGTAGTTGCATTTTAAATGTAGCACTGGTGTATAATTGGCTACAGCAATTGTATGTAGTGGCAGAGGTTCTATTGTATTTTTTTTGTGGTTAGACACATTTGGATCATGATCCTTAGGGAAGTTTTGTTAAAGTCTTCAAGTATCCATATGGTGTTTTATTATTCTCTGAAGTAGACTGGCTTTATGCATTGTAATGCAGAGGCTTTTAATAAACATAACTTTATAACAATAGCACTTTTGAGGAAATGAGCCTGGAGATTTTAGGACTTCACAAGGGGTTTGGTATATGTTCCTGACACTGGACAGGGAAAGACCACCTAAGCTCAGTTGAGTAGTCCCCACTGGTGGCATTAATGGTACCATAAAATTTCTACTCCTTTTATTTAGAGTGTTTAGATTCCTCCCACTGTTCCACTGTGTGAGTGGCTGGGAATGGTTGGTTGGTTTGGTTTTGAATTTTCAGCTTATTTCATTAGGTCTATTTTTTATATCTTTGGGTGTTTTCTGTTTTCTTCTGTTGCTTTACCAGACATCCTTGAGGTAGTCACAAATTTCAGGCCTATTCTTACTGGCTTATTTGGCCTAATAAAACCAAATCCTTTTAATCAATGCTTATAAAGAGTTCTGTTTTCCTCTAATCATTGTAATACTTTTGATCTGTTTTTTGGCTGTAGATGCAGTGTGTAGTATCTGAGATGAGAGTATGTGTGTCTTTAACAGAGGCAGTAATAGTTCCTTCTGAAAATGTTTGGAGATACCCTGGCTTTGCCTTTTACTTTCCACTGCCACCTTGAATTAATAGAAGTGCTCATTTTTTTGACATACTCCTTCAGGTCCTTTCTCTTTTGCTACTTACTGATACTCCAGCTGATTCTAGAAAAGTCTGAGTGCTCATGTTTGCTTTCATTCTTACCTTCTTCCTAACCTTCTTCCTGTTTCTTCCATTCTTACTGTTAGATCTGTTTTTCTATGGAGCATCTCCATACTGTGTTGACTTGTCTCCCAGCTTAGTTCTCCAAAATGCTGTCAGTTCACTTCAGTCTATGCCAGATTCATTGCAAATGGTGTCACGGGGCATTCCTTAAGGAACTCTGCTGGTGAATATCCCCAGCCTCCTGCTGCTTTTTGTCAGTGCTGTGTATTTCAAGGCCAGGTTGGACGAGGCTTTCAGCAACCTGCTCTAGTGGAAGGTGTCCCTGCCCGGGGCAGGGGTTTGGAACTGGGTGAGCTTTAAGGTTCCTTCCAACACAAACCAGTCTGTGGTTCTATGATATATTGATTTCTCTAGTTTATTCACCTTCTCTAATGCCACAGGAGCTCTTCTTTCCAATGTTCATTAAGTTAAACAAAAAGGAACAATTCATTTCCGTTGTGCTCTGTCTCGGTCTGACCTGTGTTTTCACTTCTAAAGAATACAACTTTCTGTTGACCAGTCCTTACCATCCCTTGTAGGCATTGTCCTTCACCTCCTCTACGTGTTTTAAAGTGGTTCTTTGGTTGGTTGCGTGCATCCTTCTACGCAAGCAGTAATGTCTTTGTTAATATCAAAAGTTCATCTTATTTTGATGGGTTTTTATCTCAGTACCCTTGTGTTTAGGATGCTGATTTGTTAATGAAAAGCAGTCTTTCTCCCCTAGTTGTTTTGTCTTGCAGCAAATTATTGTGAAGAATGACAATGGCTGTTGCCTTTACTTATTAAAAGAAGGGAAATACCGAACACTTAAATGACTGTGTGATTCATCTGAATCTGATTTCTAGGTTCAGAATGCCATTCATATTAATGTGACTTGGCTGGAGCAATAGGATGTGAGCCAAATCACTGTTCCCTAGCGAAACGAAGGGCTCCCTTTTCTTTTGCAAGGGAATAGAGTTTGTTCTTAAATTTCTAGAAATGATTGCTGCAAACTTACCTCATGAAATTACAACACGACTTAAAAGAGACTTAGATTAGTTTGGTTCCTGCTGTGTACAGCAGCTGGATGAGTTGGGCTTGCTCAGAAGAGGAAGCTTCTGGAGAAGGCTCCTGAAGGGGACACCTTAGAGCAGCTCCAGGGCCTAAAGGGGCTCCAAGAAACCTGGAGAGGGGCTTTGGACAAGGGATGGAGGGACAGGACAAGGGGAATGGCTTGAACCTGCCAGAGGGGAGATTGAGATGAGCTCTTGGGCAGAAGCTCTTTCCTGTGAGGGTGCTGAGGCGCTGGCACAGGGTGCCCAGAGAAGCTGTGGCTGCCCCATCCCTGGCAGTGTTCAAGGGCAGGTTGGACACAGGGGCTTGGAGCAACCTGCTCTAGTGGAAGGTGTCCCTGCCCGGGGCAGGGGTTGGAGCTGGAGGAGCTTTAAGATCTCTTCCAACACAAACCAGGCTGGGATTCTGTGAATGCTTTTCAAGGAACTCTTTTGGTCCCAGGGTAACCAGACCATTTACTTTAGTAAAGTTACTTCTTAAAGCAGTTCCATTCTAGCCAAAGAGAACCTTACAGAATATCATCTGTGGAGACTTCTTCCAGATTTTGAATTGTTGCAGCAAAACCAGTATTGCAACATATTTAATGGCTAGTTAAAATGCATGCATTTATTTAGGGGAACAAAACCAATTTCTAAACAAATTCAACCCAGATTTTGCAGAATAATGGCACTTATGCATAGGTCTGGTTTGTTCCAGGTTTTCTCTTCGTGGCAAAACCAGACAAACTCAGGATTATCTCTAAGGGTTGTCCAGGAAGAATTCCTGTCTGTGGAGCAAAAGAGAATGTAAGTTCATGCCGCTTACTCCAGTGCAATTGTACATTAACAGTGTGCTGCAAACAGTAAACTGCTGTCACTCATTAAGATTTTGATGATGCAAAAAGGAATTGTTGGAGTCTTAGTGCAACACCAGCTTGGTTTTTTTTGTACTAGTTTTGTGTAGCCATCTGATTTAAAGAAGATGAATTTCTATGTTTCTCCTTTAACTAACCAGCTCATTACTTTGCTTGTTTCAGGCATTCCAATGTTCAAAAGCTATTTAATTCCTTGCCTTTTCCTTCTGGGGAAAGATGCAGGGAGCTGAAACTATCTGCTGCCCTTCCAGAACTGGAAAGGTGAGGAATGATTTTTGGTTTCAAGGCATCAGAAAAATACAGAATTATTTTGGTAGATGTATTGCTCATCTAAAAATTGCTTATTAAATAACTGTCTTTAGATACTTTTATTCTAAGATGAATTATTTTGTCTCTAAGAAGCCTCTGACCTTTTAACAGTCTTATTGTTGAATACAGTTAAAAACAATTGGGAAATCACAAAAATATGAATGAAATCTTTTGCTCTTGATTGTAAGAAAATGAAACTTTTTGCTTTTGAAAGGTTTGTGCAACATTTTACGGTCAGCAGCGTCAGTCACAAGCCAGTCATGAGAGCACATCTTCCTATTGTACTGCAACAGTCAGACATCGTTCCTGATAGCAAAGCAGAAAGTGATAAGGTAAGGAAACAACCCAACACTTCCTAACCCTGGTAAGGAATATGTAGCCAATATTGTCTGCCATCTCTTGCAGGGGATGTAGTAAAGTACTGAGGTGTTTTTAGCCATACTCTCTGCCTCCTCCTTCAGTACCACCAGTTCACACTGAACATGCTTCAAGTCTGTTTATTAGAACAAATTGCTCTGCTCTGTTTTCCTGATTACATTACTTTAGTTTTTCATTGGAACAATCTTTTGGAAGTGCTAGTGGTCCTTCAGCCTGATAAACCAGAGGCAGCAAATGAGGCACCGAGCTTCAAGTGAACAGTTTTCTCTTGTGTCCAGAGAGAGTTAGCCCTCGAGCAGTAGCTTGTTTTTATGAATTGCTGAATAATTTAACTGAATTGTTCTCTGGAACACTATAAAGTCCTTTAAATAGCATAGAGATAGCACTTGATATTTAACATTTGCTGATATTATCTGTAGAACACTCGGTTCTCTATAGGGGCAATAACAATTGTCCAACTTAAGGAGTGCTGTAAATAGCATTTTCAGAGAAAATACTTCCTTGTAACTCTCCAACATTTGAAATCTGCTGTAAGCAAGAAAATCAG
>NW_009929789.1:302617-356476 GCF_000696875.1 Nestor notabilis | reverse complement strand
GCAGGAATATGGTCCTTCTCTTTGAATATTGCACTATGGTGACAGACTTCATGGGGTCTAGCACAGAGACCAACCATACTGACACTTAAATGAAGTATTAATTAATAAACCCTTATGAATGATTTAAAATCTGATTTTAAGGTTGGTTTAAGTGTTTTGGGTATGTTTACAATTGAAAGACAGATCCTTCTATAATATTCATACCAAACTCTATACAACATGCACTTAGTACCTCTGATTTTTCTGAGTTACTTCTCTGTATCTATTATCACAAATGCTCATTTTCTATATCCCTTCTGAAAGGGATTTTGAGGATAAGATACAAATACTCTGCAGATGGATATCTTCAGATATCCTGTATTTAGAAGCCAGGAAGAGATAATTTGTGTTTTAGCAGCAAGATGATACACAGTGTGATGGCTGGTTACCAGTGTGACAGAATTTCTTACGGCAGGTTCAGCACAGAGAGTTGTTTTAGCCTATTCAAAATGCAGCTTTGCTGAAACAACTTCTGTGTAGAGGAAGATTGGTTCAGTGTCACAAACCTAGAGTTGCTCTTTGTGTTTGACAAGACTATTTCACATTCACCATCCCTTTTGAAACCATTTTGCTCAAATACTGTTCTCTGTATTTGAACGTACTCTTTTCATCATAGCAAACATAATCCATTTGCTGTCTCTTGCAGTGTTTTATCTGACATTTGCAATAATACTTTCATTCTAGACTAGATTTTAGTGTCAAGTTTTCTATAATACTGATTTCTGTATTTGTTCATTATCCTTTCACTGTATTTCAGGTATGTAAACCAAGATAAAACATCTTTCTAAAGTGATGCATACCTGAGTAACTGCATAAACACAATTACAGTTCTACACTGTCTTGCTGTTTCTGTGTTTAGACTTAAGATTTTATGAAGATAGAAGCCTTATGTGTGTGTAATAGTTGTAGCTCACTTCTAATTTTCAAGTTACCCCCCTTCTTACCTGTTCCCTGTCTTTTAGGTGGTTATCACCATTATAACGGGTCTTCCAGGATGTCGTTCCAGTGATCTGTGTGCTTTTCTTGTGACTTTTAACAAGGAGCATGGCAGGTTTGTACAGTTCTGGTTTTACAGAGCAAAGCAGTGGTCATACTAATCACTAGAGAGTTACTCAGCATGAAGGACATTAAGTCATTAATGTTTCTTTGTTGATGTCTTTTTTTATATCCCAGTTTCTAATTCGTGGATGTTTTGTAAGAGTAAATTCAGTAGATATTATGAGGCATCTTAACTTAGTTCTACATAGCACACTGTAGGGTAAGGTTTATTCAGTTCTGTTACTTCACGTATCTCATTTAACTGTGTTATGCCAGGTAGATATACCCTTAGGTTTTAGGTATTTAGGCAAGAAAAATGGCACAGGAGATTAGCACAGGTATTGCTGTAGATCTATGATGTATGTCTGGAACTAGCACTGATGCTACAAACAGAATCCCAGACTGGTTTGTGTTGGAAAGGACCTTAAAGCTCACCTAGTTCCAACCCCCTGCCACAGTAAGGGACACCTTCCACTAGAGCAGATTGCTCCAAGCCCCTGTGTCCAACGTGGCCTTGAACACTGCCAGGGATGGGGCACTCAAGTTAAGAATAATCTCAGAAGGGCTGAATGAATCCTGCCTTAAGCAAGTGTGGAAGTCCTCACAATTTGAAGGAAACGAGGGAAGATCTTCCATTTATTGGCTTGTGACAGTGAGCCTAAAATACCTTTTTCTTGGAGAAACAGCTGTACTACCAGTCCTTACTTCATCACTGTTCTTAATCTGACCTGGTTTCTATTCTACAATAGCAGGAGATACAATCAGGACATGTGTTGTATGGCAATAAGATAAATCTGCTGTAGGAATTTGTAGTTCTGTGTGTTAATATAGCTTTTGGAAAATAAGAAAATCAATATTCTTATCCTTTTAAATCTTACAGCCAAACACTCTAGTGTTTAATCTTTGTGATATTCTGGAGTGGAGGTTTTTTATGTTACATTTAACTCAGTGTCTTGATACAAGCAAGTTCATTCAGGACAATTTTGTGGTTCTGTTTTTAGGGCGAACATGTAAAGTGACTTTTGTAGGTTCTGTAATACTACATCTCATCACGTTTTCCTCCAAATGTCAAGGTTACCTTTTATTTATGCAGTGAAATATTTTCATGCCCAGAGCCTTTGAGTTGGATCCATATAGTTTTTGTTTACTGCATCACTAACAAAGATCAGAATTACTCATATGATGAGCTGCTTGAAGAAGCTGTTTTATTAAAAACCAACAACAGAACCCCCCCCAAAATCTCGTAGTAGGAACATAAAGAATGTTCTTCTGCTGGAAATGATAGAAAGCCAAGTAAATTCCTCTTTGCACGTAGAATAAGGGATGTGGAATCTTCAGGCTTGTCCAATGTGTTTTTCACCTGTTGAATTTGAACTGGAATAAAACAGTGATATTGTGTCACAGAACATAGACTTCTTCCCTTGTTTTCTGTTCTTTAGGTGGATAGTTTATAGGCAAACTATGGATAGTCCTGAATGCTTCAGTGCAACCCACTTCCAGCGTTACCTCTCCAGTGTCCTGGAGGCTCAGCAGAACCGCAACGTCCGTCAGTCCACTTATGCTAAGAAGAAAAAGCGTCTCTTAGTGGTCTTGCAAGGGTAAATGTTTGAAACTCTTTGAACTGTTGCATAGAATAAGGGATTTTCTCTTCCCTTCCTATTTCCAAGGCACTTACAAACTTCCACATCACTCAGGCAAATTTCTGTGCTATAGCGTAGCACTCAGTGACTTGGTTTACACATGTACTAGACTCAGCTTTGCTACAACCTCTTAATTTTATTCCTTGTTACTCCCCTGGAAAAAAGGAATGAATTTAGTGGTTCTTCCCTATCTGGGAGACTGACTGTGAGTTTTGGCTTCTCAAAAGAAGTTGTCTTGCCCTTTCCAGCTGCATCTTAAGACTGTTGTTAAATGGCACTTTATTTATTGGTGCAGCTGTGTGTGGTTTGCTTTTGGGTTTGGGTTTTTCCACCCCCCCTCCAGAGGTCCTAAATAGAGAGGAATTTGCCCTTCAAACAATGGTGAAATTTCTTCATGCTGGTCATCTGTCTTTAAAAACTGCTGGAATACTGGTTGCCTGTCTTTAAAGCCATAGATTTAGATGAAGGCAGTAGAATTACAGACTGGTTTGGGTTGGAGAGACCTTAATGTTCATCCCCCAAACCCCTGCCACGGGCAGGGACACCTTCCACTAGAGCAGGTTGCTCCAAGCCCCTGTGTCCAACCTGGCCTTGAACACTGCCGGGGATGGGGCAGCCACAGCTTCTCTGGGCACCCTGTGCCAGCACCCTCACAGGGAAGAGCTTCTGCCCAAGAGCTCATCTCAGTCTCCCCTCTGGCAGGTTCAAGCCATTCCCCTTGTCCTGTCCCTCCGTCCCTTGTCCAAAGCCCCTCTCCAGGTCTCCTGGAGCCCCTTTAGGCCCTGGAGCTGCTCTAAGGTGTCCCCTTCAGGAGCCTTCTCTTCTCCAGCTGCCCCAGCCCAGCTCTCTCAGCCTGGCTCCAGAGCAGAGCTGCTCCAGCCCTCGCAGCAGCTCCGGGGCCTCCTCTGGCCTCGCTCCAGCAGCTCCACGTCCCTCTTGTTTCATTTTTTACTAGATGTTGAAATGTGTCATTCTGTTTCTCTGAAGCCATATTTCATTTGGTTTTCTTACAGGTATACGGATGTTATTGATGTTGTGCAGGCTCTGCAAACTCATCCTGACCCAGATGTGAAGTCTTCTTTCATCATTGGAGCAATTAATACTTGTGTGGAGCCACTGAGTTGCTACATGGAACATAGGTATACTTTAAAATATGTTTATTAGATTGAAAATAGATATATAAGTTTATGAGGTGACTGTTATAATAATTAGAGCTATATGATAGTTAAATGTCATTGAATTGTCTTCAATCTCCAGGTAATCCATCTTGGATTAACTTTGAAGTGCTGTTTGGTTTATAAGGATGGCGCTTGGTTTCCACCAGGTGTATAATGATATATATTAATAAAAGTTTACCTTGTGGAAGAATAAGCACAGATTGTCATTAGCATGCTGCTTAAATATGTCTGTTATGGATAAAGACTTCAAAGTCTCTGGACAGTCAACTGTGCTCTTGTGTGCTTTAAAAAATCATTCTTTTTACAACCTTTATTTAAGTGCAAGTAAAAATTGATACGGGATCTCAGTTTAGATTATTGTTTGTGTCACTGCTTTTGGATATTAAATGAAGACTTTACAGATTTAAAACATGGAAGCACTCCCATGCTTACTGGAAGAGAATGACAAAGCACGGAAGCAAAAGCATTGCAAGTGTTAAAATCTGATATCCTGGGTTACTGCAGAGGCAGAGGGTGGGGAGGAAACAGCAGCAAAGCCAAGTCACTGACATTTTAAATAGAGTGGTTTGGTTGCTGTTTTGTAGTGTATGTCCAGCAAACATGGAGCTAATTGCATAGATCTGTCTCTAAAAGAATCATACTTAAGTTTTGCAATTATGATTTGATAAAAGTAAGTTAAAGCAGTTACAGTTTGGGGAGTTCTTAGCATCAATTCTATTTGTGATAAAGCTGTGCATCACAGCTTAGAGGTGAACTTGCCAATAACTTTATAGAAGTGTGTTCCTTAAACTTCCTAGCTGTTTTTAGGACACTAACCAGTGTGCTTCTTGTGCTTTGCACTGGTCAATAGACATTATTTTTCTTCTACTTTTTGTCTCCATGACGAAGATTGTAAATAAATAATAAAACCTACATAAAAGATTGATGAATTGCTGCTGGAGTAGTGCTTAAACTTGTCTTTCCTATACTTATGGAATGAACAAGTTCTATTTTTAGGTTCTGGGGTTTTTTTAAGCTTACTAATGTGCTACTGTTCATGGTACTGAGTAGTATTTACAGCAGCAGTAGCCTGCAGTCCCTTGACTAACATTGTTTGTCTCCTGAAGTGCAGTAGCAATTGAAGGAAGAGGCTTAGTCTGTGCTGTGGGCTATTTGTGTCTCACTTTGAAGTTTCTCCTGATAAGAACTTACCAAGTAGCCACATACTGCCAATGACAAACCTTTCAGCTGAGAAGCTTTGGCGACTTCACTGTGAGAATTGAGGAGAGTGATTTTAATGTTTGACTTGAGACTTGCAGTCAAGAAAATCAATACCCTTTTGTGTCTCAAAGTTCATTGCTGTAGAGCTCTAGCTCTTTCATGAACCTGGGAAGAAGCTCTTCCCTGTGTTGAATAGCACACCAGGGCAAGGGAGAAGTAGTTGGAGGGGGACTCTGGAGCTTTTGTGTGCATGGTAAAGCTCATAAATATAGTTGTACTTGTCTGACACAGTACCAGCAATTGGTATGATGTGTACAGAAAGCATTGTGCACATAGAGCCCTTCCATGAAGATTTCCCAGCATGTCTGGAAGGCACAATTCTTTAGGACAGCTTAAAATTCCTATTGTTTTTATAGGAATTCAAGTAATGTTGAAGCCTTGCCTTGCTGACTTCCTACAATGCAGAATAGATTGTGTGGTGGGAATTAGCTCTTAAATGCATTAAAGAATTAAAACCATCTATAAAACTAAGTTTTGCAGGAGAACTGAAAGAAATAAACTGTGGGGATGTTCCAGTTACACGGAGTGAGGAAAGGGAATATGAAAATGGTTTGGATATGAAGTTTTTAGCTGTCAGTGTCCAAGTGAATGTAAATGCTTTGCTTTAATAATATCCATGCTTGATATACAAACTTCTGCTTTCTTTAGGCTCCTTTTTCCCAAGTTCTTGGACCAGTGTTCACAAGGTACGTGTCACTTCTCTTGACTTTGAGCTATACAGAACAGATAGCTGAGCCATATGGCCAAATAAATACACTGTAAATGCATATAGTCAAAGGATCATAATAAGCTCTTGGAGGTAAGAACCGTCTGTGCAGAACAGACAATCTCTGCCTATACTATTAAACATCAAAGCCACCTGGAGAAGTTGTAAGACTCATGAGCATGATGTATTTCGGTTGCCCTCATCTGGAGGATGGGTTTCTTAAGACCATGAGTTAAACTGCTTATCTCAAACTGTTGCAACTCGTGCCATGTTGTTAATTTAGGAGGAAAGTGGACTCTAGCATCTTTTGGGACAGCATGAGGAAATGAAGCTCTCCTTTCACTTTTGCTGTTTTAGAAAGGGAAAAATGAGCTGGTTACCTTGTTCCTCATATTCTTCTCTTAAAACAGTGTGGAGGATCCTCACAGGGTTCATTTGACATTGCAGCAGACAGAAAAGCTCAGTTGCAGAAGAACTGTTTCTTACCTGTGTATATAGTTTGATATAGTGACTCTGAAATTAATCATTGGCTGCACCATCCTCCTTGTCAGGCTTGGAACTTAGAGCTAGTGTTAGTCTAAGTTGGGGTATCATACTTCCTGTTCTATCATCGAACAAGTTCTTTAAGTTTCAAGAGCAGAAGCAAATTTGACTTTAAACATCACCTTTACAGTTGTTCTTAACAGTTGTATGGCTGATCCACAACATTAAAGCCAGTGCATGGGGTGTGTGTGCCTGTCTGTGAGAACAGATCTCTCCAGTCAGATAGTCTTTATTTCAGGCAGACTATAAGCTCAGCCTGAAACTGAATACTAATGACAGATGAGTTGGTTTTAAGTCACTGTTAGACCACAGTTATGCAGCATGACTTGCTGATCTTACACTCACAGCTTCCCAAGTGAACTGCAGGGCTGCAATTGTGTTTGTATGGAAACACAGTTGTCAGAGTTGGGTGCTGCATTCTTCTGGTGGCTATTTGGACTCTGTACTGCTGTTTTGCTGCCAGAATTTTGCTGCCTTCACCTTTTATTATGTGAAGGGAGCTCAAAAAAAGGAAATTTAAAAGAATAAAGTTGTGACAAGCTGGAGAGTATGTAGGTGCTATTATATAGATCATAGAGTCATAGAATGGTTTGTGTTGGAAGGGGCCTTAAAGCTCATCCAGTTCCAACCCCTGCCACGGGCAGGGACACCTTCCACTAGAGCAGGTTGCTCCAAGCCCCTGTGTCCAGCCTGCCCTTGAACACTGCCAGGGATGGGGCAGCCACAGCTTCTCTGGGCATCCTGTGCCAGCGCCTCAGCACCCTCACAGGGAAGAACTTCTTCCTTATATCTAACCTGAACTTCCCCTGTTTCAGTTTGAACCCATCACCCCTTGTCCTATCACTCCAGTCCCTGATGAAGAGTCCTCCAGCATCCTTGTAGCCCCTGTGAGATTACTGTAAGGCTGCTATGATCAGTATTTTATTCTTACTTGGAGAAAAATCTTGGTGCTACAATTGGGGAACTGCCCAGTAAATAACTATTACGTCCATGGGTGAAAATGAAGAGAGCAGGAGAAGGTTAAGAGTGGAGAATTATCAACAACTACTGAGAAGTTCAAAGTGCACAAATGCCCTTTTGGTTTGTGCCAGAATAAAACAAATAAATGCTCAAATCTATCTTCTTTTCAAGTCCATTTATGCAGACCTGATTGGATGAGCATTTGTCATTGTTCAAGGAGGAACTAGAAGCAGCTTAGGACAAGCATAGCTAATTCTCCTGTGGTCCAAACACTGAAAGAAGGGAAAAATACTGGCAGTTAGAAGAATGTTCTGGCAGTGAATGGTTTCTGCATGTTGCGAGGTTTTGGCATCTAGTTTTCAGATACAGTATGTGACATTGGATGGCCTAGAGGTCTATCTGTGTAAAGTGAATTGTTTTACGTGAACAGGGGCAATTTTTGTGTAAGAAGTTCTAGGAGGAGAAGTATGCTTTGAACTGGGATGGGGTATGCTCTTAAACCTTCCAGGCAAATGCAGAACTGCATCACAAGTGAGATAGGTAATTTACTTCACCCCTCAGCTTCTCCATGGGATTCCTTGTCAAAAGGGAGTCTCCATCTGCTTTGTAGCCACCCTTTAAATACTGGCACATGGTGACAAGGTCTCTCCTGAGCCTTCTCTTCTCCAGACTGGACAGTCATAGCTTTCTCAGCCTTTCCACACACACTTCCCAGTCCTTGAATCATCTTTGTGGCCCTTCTCTGGACCCTCTCCAGCCCATCCACATCTTTTTTGGGACCAAAACTGAACACAGTATTCCAGGGGTGGCCTGAGAGTTGCTGAGTCGTGTGGGATATTTAATGAGGCATCCACTTTGAAAGATACTTGTCCTACCTTTTTAGTGTGTTGTGCACCCCAATATTGCTGTTTGTGTTACTGCAGCATCAGTGGGCTAAGACAGTGTCAGATGAGCATCAGGGAGAACTGATAATGCCTTGAGCAGTTTTGCTTTGTCCTTCCCTTGCATGCTTGTTTAAACCTTCCATAAAAACATTGCTGCCATCTGTGTGCTGTGATTTCCTTTTGTCTCACTCCTTCCAAATATCCCTTTTTTTTCCTTCTTTTTTTCTTGCCCAGAAGCTGTAAGATAACAGCTCACTAATTACATTGGCATCTCTTGTGTTGTATATGAAGTTGTTTTACAGATTAAGACATCGCTGTCGTTAAATTATACCCATTGTATGTTTAGGAGCAAAGAGTATCTGTTATTCCTGTAAATCATACTTACTTTTAATCTATCCCTCCCATTTCTTTACAGCTTCTATTGAACATGCATTCCCCAAAGACTGTTTTCTTTACATGAGTATATAAATAAGGAATTAAACAAAACTGGGTGGTCTTCACAGTGCCATGGAAACAGAGATGACAGTGGTAATTTGAATAGAAGGGGTCAAGATTACTTGTTTCTGAAGTTGCGTAGGCACCTTCACGTTCTCAGAAAGCTATTTTTCTTCTGGATTACACTACCAGTCAATCAGTTCAGTATCATGGACTGTTGCCTGTTAGCAACAGTCAACAGTCTTTAACCTGCCAGAGGGGAGATTGAGATGAGCTCTGAGGCAGAAGCTCTTCCCTGTGAGGGTGCTGAGGCGCTGGCACAGGGTGCCCAGAGAAGCTGTGGCTGCCCCATCCCTGGCAGTGTTCAAGGGCAGGTTGGACACAGGGGCTTGGAGCAACCTGCTCTAGTGGAAGGTGTCCCTGCCCGGGGCAGGGGTTGGAGCTGGATGATTCCATCTTCAATTGCTAGCCAGTTTTTGGTTGATACTGGCACCTACCGGATTTATGCATAGGTGTGCGTGGAGCTGAAGCAGGTTCCCCTGGCTCTGAGCATCTTCTGTTACTTGCAAGCTTTGTGTGGGAGTTTATAAGCAAGAATATCAGCTAGTGCCCGAAAGCCGTTCCCTTGGACAAGCACAAATGAAGCAGAGATTGATGGAGAAAGAGCATGGGTGGTGAGCAGGAGACAAGATGCACAGGCTTCTGATTTCCTCAGTATTTTCTGCCTTGAATCTTTAAGCTTTGCCAGCATACTGCTTGCATAATTACCTAGTGTTTCTAACTGTAAATGCTTCATAGCATTTTATGTTACACAGTCCTTTTACTGTTCTGTGCCAACTTCAAATGCCTAAAGGGGCTGTAAGAAAGCTGGAGAGGAGCTTTTGACAAGGGCCTGTAGGGACAGGACAAGGAGGAATGGCTTTAACCTGCCAGAGGGGAGATTGAGATGTGATGAGAAAGTATAACTATGTTTTTAATTAAACTTGACCTTTAAATCAGTATCAAATTCGGGGATATTAAGAAGAAAACCCCACTGCACACATAGTACACCCACAATGTGGTAGTTGATTACCTTATTCATACTTTTCATCTTAATTGCATGGTGTACATAATTATTTCAGGCACATGTGTGCCTGAGATCTCTGTGTGTGCTTGTTGCTGCTATCCTCCCACCCCACCTCTCTCAAGAGCAACTGTGTATTAGAGAAAACATAGATATTTCCAAAATTGGATTAGAAACTTCTGGGGGAGGTAAAAAAAGGAGTAATAGTAATGAAGGAAACTTGCTGTTATTGAAACTCTAGCTTGAAAGGGTCAGTGATGCAAGTGACAGTGACTGGGAGGATGTGGTATAATTTAGGTACCCTAGAAACGTTTGGTAGAAAAATATCTGTGTAGTGAAGCCTCTGCAGAGATTCATGTACTTCAGTAAAGGTGGGGAATAACTGTAGGAGCAGGTCATGGGGTGAGCTTCATCACATGTTCTGCTCTGCATAGTGATTAGTTGAGCCTGGAGGAGAGAAGGCTCCTTAAGGGGGCACCTTAGAGCAGCTCCAGTGCCTAAAGGGGCTCCAGGAGACCTGGAGAGGGGCTTTGGACAAGGGATGGAGGGACAGGACAAGGGGAATGGCTTGAACCTGCCAGAGGGGAGATTGAGATGAGCTCTTGGGCAGAAGCTCTTCCCTGGGAGGGTGCTGAGGCGCTGGCACAGGGTGCCCAGAGAAGCTGTGGCTGCCCCATCCCTGGCAGTGTTCAAGGGCAGGTTGGACACAGGGGCTTGGAGCAACCTGCTCTAGTGGAAGGTGTCCCTGCCTGGGGCAGGGGTTGGAACTGGATGATGCCATCTTCAAATCTTGGAAAGCTTTTGCTTAGGAAGAGTAACCAGTGAGTTCCTCAATGAAATTGTTGGCACTAGGTGCAAGATAAAGGCACACTTCAGTCTGAAAAAGTTCTTCTGGGGAAATGGAGGGGAAATAGTTATCCCGTTGTTTTTCTGTTATCTTTTTTGATGCCTTGAGTTCAGACTTGCTGTCAGAGTGCCATTTCAGGGCCTTTCGTTTAAACACAGAGACAAAAACCCCAAACCCTTCTCTTATTTTTGGAAATGGCAACTTTCAGAGTCCAAAATACTTCTTTTTAGCTGTTTAGCCAGTCTTTCTATACACTGAATTTGCCAGAGGCTTTAAACCTTAGTGCTTTTCATTAAACTAGTCCTTCTCAAATTGATTCCTGTACAAACTTACTCTTTTAATTAATTGATTCTTGTGATTGAGTCTAAATTGTTTCTGTTAGATGAAATATTCCTTGCTTGTTTTTTCTGTTGTTCTCCTTAATAACTGTAATGTAGTGAGATGGAAGGGAAATAAGAATGTCTGTTACATCATTTAATTGTTTAGCAGTCACTGCTGCATACCTGACTTTTGGACTTCTGACTTCTCCTTCCACAGGCCTGGTGAGTAACGTGGTTTTCACAAGTCATGCTACAGAGCAGAAGCATCCACTCCTCATGCAGCTGCAGAGCCTCATCCGAGCTGCAAATCCTGGTGTTTCCTTCATCTTGGCAGAAAATGGAGTTGTAACTAGGTAATGTTGATCACTGTCCAGTATTTGTCACTTGGGGCAGGAGGGGCAGATAGAAACCTGTATTCTCTTGTTTTACTCTGGTAACTTATACAAGACTTTACTTAATTGCTTCTCATACAAAATGCATCTTCCCTTTAATTTATAGTCATGTAAATACAGGGTTTAGGAAACTTAACTTTGTTTGTAGAGTATGACTTATGTTACTGTCATAGTAAGGGAAAAATACTCTTAATTTTACTGTGACTATAACATCTTAATTTTACTGTGACTAACACTCTGTTTTATGTAAGTAGCATACAGATAGCTACTTTATTGAACTTGGGAATCTTCATCTTTATCTCTTTATAGGAATGAGGACATTGAATTAATTCTCTCAGAAAGCAGTTTTTCAGATCCTCAGATGATGAGAGCTCGGTATTTAATGTATCCTGGCTGGCAAGTATCTAGACTGAGAAGTATTAAAACTATTTTTCTAATTAACTTGAAGATTAAAAGGTCTAACTTAATTTTTATGTTTTTATCAAGACTACTCATTTGGAACAAGCAACAGCTTTATAAATCACTTTTAAAAGAGAGTTGATGAGTTTGCTTAGTAGATACATGATTGCTGTCCTTTTATGGGGAAAAGGATCCTTTTCTGGACACCGTTTAAATGAATGGCAGAATTACTGTTGCTTTTCAGAAGAATAGAAAAGAACCCTCTGGGAATAAGCTGGGAAGGATTGGGATGGGTGAGGTCAATAATGACTGGAGTAATTTCATTCTGACAGCTATTCAGCCTTACTGGAATGAACTTGCTATGTTAGCCTAGCTATTAGCAGAACAATTATTCATAAACCCCAGCAACGTTATTGACAGCCTTGGCAGAAGTGAAGGGCACAGTAATACGTGGTACCAAGCTTTCCATTTAATACTGAGTGATATTTTGCATGGTTCAGGGTTCTTTACACATCTTGTTGCAGTTACCTGTGCTGCACCTATTTGGCAGAAAATACAAACCTGTCAGGCTTCATAACTGCTGCCTGGCTGGTTTCTACTTAGGTTTATAGTGCTGGAAGCATGATTTATTTACCATGCCTTGCCAGCCCTGGCTGTATGTATATCTTTATTCATAATTCTTGCTCTAAACTGGATGCAAGTGAAGCACCTGAAGTAAACTGGCACAAAGCTCGGGATGTCAGAGCTGCTTGTTGATTGTGGGGAACCAAAGGGAGAGGGAGAAAGAAGAAAAAGAGTGTATCTAAAGCTTTTGGACAACCGTTAATCTCTTTAATGGTAATCATAGAATGGTTTGGGTTGGAAAGAAACTTAAGATAATCTAGTTCCAACCCACTGCCATGGGCAAGGACACCTTCCACTAGAGCAAGTTGCTCAAAGCCGCATCCAACCTAGCCATAACATGCAGGAATAGTATGTAGGTAGTATGTGACTAAAGAAAACGGCAGCAGGAAGAGCATCAAAGAGGGTCCTGGGTGCTTTGAACTATCTAATACTGTTAATATCCCAATATTAACCCAATACTAATTGTCTCTCAGGTATGAAGGCAAGTATGGAGCTGGATCTGTCTTCCCTCCAATGGTTCAGATCTGTGTCTGGTTTAACCGTCCTCTAGAAAAGACAAGATTCGTGACCAAATGTAAAGGTACAAATGAACTTTGACTGACTTGATTGAAATCCAAGTTGGAAATACTGAGGAGTAGAGGGGAAGGAAGGCACTGACGTAGCACAGTTATTTAATTACTGCTGAAGTAAACTTGTAATTGAAAATTCAGCTTTCCTTCCTTAAAGTACAGTAAATCATCTTCTGTAGTCTCTGCTCTGGGAAAATGACCCATGATTTTGTTCAGATGAGAAGCTAATTGAATTTGGGGTTTCTAGAGACACTTAACTTCATATGTTTGCTTTTTATTTTGTGTTTAATTGTATTTGGTGGTGTTGAAATAGTTTATAAGCGACCATTGCCTTCTACTTTTTATGTCAAATAATGTTTTGTAGTTACTAGAAAATAGGCTCAACTCCATGTTAGGCTGCTAGAATAGATATGTATAATCATGCCTTTCCTTCTTTCCATAGCAAAACAGTGTTAAGGAGCACCAGTTTACTTTCCATACACACTGTAAGCGTTCATTAAGCCAAACACATGGTATTTCCTACCTAACCCATAGCAAAGACATGAGAATGTATAGAGATTCCTCCTTGGAATTAATAGAGATGTTATGTAGTGGGGCTCTGGAGGGCACTGCAGCTTTAGGATGTGCCTTAGAGACCTGTAGTATAGGTCTGACCAGAAGCTACACCAAGGAGAAGGAAAATAAGTGAGATAATCTATTTGTCTTCTGTTTCAAACAGCAATTAAGTCATTGCTCAAGCCAAGTCCTTTCTCTGGAAACATTTATCACATCATGGGCAAAGTTAAGTTTTCAGGTAAGGGCAAATTACTTCGTAGGCATTGTCTTGTGATTGCTTCTCTCTCTATATTTGAACACTTTTTAATGGCCTGTATTCTTTCTACACCGACGTGTTGATGTTAAATTAGATCAGCATTTATCAGGACATTTCTTTCTTCCCTCTTCTCCTTGTTAGATTCTGATAAAGTGATTGAAGTCTGTCACAACACATCATCTAATTCACTAAGCCTTGTGCCTGTTCAGGAGGGGCCAACTCCTCCTGATTCAAGAGGCGATAACAGAGATTGCAGCAGTCAACAGGAGTGCTTCCTTGTGTTCATTGGCTGCTCTCTTAAGGAAGAGGAGATAAAAGACTGGCTCAGAGAAACAGCAAAACAGGTTCGTGGGCATGTTTATGTGTGTTGAGTGTGATCCATTTTGCCTTTCTTACCAAGAAAAGGAGGATTCCGAGTGTCTGGATGAAACTTGTGGGGGTTTTTAATCTCCTTTCTCTTCTACCAAGGTATTATGATTCCAGGGTGTAAATGTGTTTCAGAAAGAGGACTAATAGTTTGCAAATGTGCATTGTAATTTGTGTATTGTTTTAATATCTGCTACAGCTTATTCATGGATTGAGCTGCTCTTGAACGCTTGAGCAAATGGAGCGTGTCCAGAATAAACACAAGATGATTTAGCTGAGACATGATTGCCAAAAGCTAAAGTGTAGTATAAAATAAATCTTCTTGAAGTACCTGAACGCTGCAAAGCTGAAAACTTGTTTTGATTCACTAAATTAAACCTCCTTGGAATTAATCCACTGAAATGGAGGGTAGTTCTTTTCATTTTTGTCTGGCTTAATTTGTCAAGTGTGCAGCTATGTAAGGCTTTTTCTGCATGGCCAATGTACCCAGGCAGTAGAAGCTGGAGTTAGGGAACAGGGAATATGCACGCCTTAAGAAGCCTAGAAGGCACATTTTGCAGCTTTGGTTGTTGCTAACTTCACATAGTGATTAGTACACCGTGACCAGGAGTGGCAGGACAAGGTGGTTCCACTGCTCCATAACCAAGTAATGCCAGCAGGTATTACATTCCCCAGGCTGCACATCAAGGTCTTAAGAAGTGAGTCCTGAATTCTGATTCAGAAATACATTTGGACAGAAACTGTTCCACCATGCAAATAGTGTATTTTAGCATTCTAGTTGCAACCTGAGCCTATAGTTCCAACTGTGCCCTTTGGTGAGGCTCATTTTGGAACATTCATTAGTTAGAATATTCATGGTTACTTTATGGCTTAGGATTTACAGAGTATCTCTACAAAGTTGTGTAGGAAGGGAAAAAAGTTTCCTGCAGCTCATTGTTGGAGCTGTTTCTAAGCATCTTCAGGTTCTTCCCTCTGTTCTCCTGGCAGGTTGTGTTACTTGAAGTACACATTTTCTGTGGTGATATCTCATGCTCTGTACATATCACATGGGTAAGATAGGGAGGCAAATGCATTTGGCATGTAAGGAAGCGCACTATGGAGTACTATTTTAAGTTTCTGAAAACTTGGAGCTTAAATGCTATCTCAAGTGTGAAGCTGAGCAGTTGAAGGCTACAAATAGTCTTCGAACAGTTTCACTACTCATGGCTAATTCAGGGTTTCAGGTTGTTCTCAGAATTGCTGCATGCTGCTTGAAAGAAATGAATTATGAAAGTCCTCAGACTAAAAACTAGGTTGTTTTTCTGTTCCTGTGCCAGTTTTCTTCAACTTTCTGCAGTAAAGCTGTATTGAAATTGTGTTCTTTAAAATACTTTTAGAATTTGACATTTCTACCAGTGCCTTATGTAAGATCACTTGATTTTTACCTTTCTTTTCAGAACAAAGTTGAGTGCATTGATAATAATTGAATAAGTGTGTCTAGAAATCCAATTTTATAATACATGCTTCTAGAAGGAGTACTTGTGTGCTGGGCTTGAGCATTATAATATGTGATCATAGATTTCACTACCATTATCTACTATCATTTTTGAGAAAGGACTTTTCTGTTTTGTTATTTGAGGTGTGTTTTTGGCTTGGGGTTTCTCTGTTTTTTAGATATTACTAAACTGTGGGATCACGTTGTCGCTCCATAGGGGTGGGTGTGTGTATAAAGAATTATAGAATGGTTTGGGTTGGAAAAGATCTTAAAGCTCCTCCAGTTCCAACCCCTGCCCCGGCAGGGACACCTTCCACTAGAGCAGGTTGCTCCAAGCCCCTGTGTCCAACCTGGCCTTGAACACTGCCAGGGATGGGGCAGCCACAGCTTCTCTGGGCACCCTGTGCCAGCGCCTCAGCACCCTCACAGGGAAGAACTTCTTCCTTATATCTATATCTATATCTACATATATATAACTGGGGTCTAATTCTTCATACAGAAACCTCAGAGGAAAGCCCTGAAAACCAGAGGAATGCTGACCCTTCAGGAAATAAAAAACATTCATGTAAGTAGAAGCAATTAATAGCAAGCCTTTCTTTTGTCTGATTTTCTTTAATATGCATTTTTATGATAGAGCACCTCCCATACCTGCCATAACAAATGTGCTCAGCACTAAATTATTATGGCACTTACTGTCTGTTGATGTACTTAAAACACAACTGAGGCTGTCTAGGAGGGATTTGAGATACAAATCTTGGTGTAATCTCAGAGCTTCAGGTTAGCTCTGAAAAGTAGAGGGGATGTTAAGATCATAGAATCATCACAGCCTGGTTTGTGTTGGAAGGGAGCTTAAAGCTCCTCCAGTTCCAAGCCCCTGCCACAGGCAGGGACACCTTCCACTAGAGCAGGTTGCTCCAAGCCCCTGTGTCCAACCTGGCCTTGAACACTGCCAGGGATGGGGCAGCCACAGCTTCTCTGGATGTTGGACAAGGACACACTTTTGGTACTGTAATGGTCTTTCCCCATGTTTCTCCCTTTTCTGTGCTGTGCGGGTTAGAATCCCAAATGCCTAATCCTGTCCTCATCAACTACCTTTAGCAGTAGGTACAACTTACCTTTAGTAAGTACAACTTACAGTTGTAAGTGCTGTCTCTGGAGTTGGGTTCCTAAGAGTTTGGCATGGCTATGAGTAGTGTTGCTGTACAGAACTCCCCTAGTCTCTGTGGATGTCATTTCTCATGCTGTCTTTTATAGCCAGAAGCCATACCTTCCTCCTTGGCTGTTAAATTCCTTCTGCTGAGTTTTCCTTTTATCTATTTAAGTTTGTTAGGACTGTCTCTAAGCAATTCTGAGCTTTAAATGTTTAATGTATGCTCTATTCTTTCTTAATATAGGTGAAACGCCACTTGGATCCGCTTCCAGCTGGTTATTTTTACAACGGGACTCAATTTGTGAATTTTTTTGGTGACAAAATGGATTATCATCCATGTATCCTTTAAAATATGGGGTTCTTTTTGGTGAGGGTTTTTAGGTAGGCAACAGGCTATGCAAATCTGAAATGTAGAGTGTCTAAGCAGATGATATGGTAAAGAGCCAATTTGATTTGCAGGTGGTAATCTGAAGTGAAAAGTTTAGTTCCTTCAATCTGTTCATGGCTACTTGCCATTCCGAGCTTACTGTTAAAACACTTCAGGGAGAGATAGGATCTAAAAAGCAGAGTAGAACTAACCAAACAATTCCCCAACTGTACATGAGCTTACACAGAGAATAATTTATGGACCACAGCTCGTCAAAGAAATCCTTTTCAAGCCAAATAGTGCTGTAATATTGCATAATGCCCAGTCATGACTAATAAAGCTTCCAAATGAGTATAATCTTTTGTGCAGGCATGTGCGTGCACACACTCAAGTAAAAACAATCAGGGTTCTCTTAGGTTTTACTACAGAATCCTTTTTTTTTCTGCAACATATTTTGTGCAGAAGCTGATGTTCAATGACTGCTCTCATTTCGTATGAGAGAAACTTCAGTGGGTGCACTGCGGGAATGTGAGCAGGGTGTTCAGAGTTAGGTGGGGAGGTGCATCTTTTTGTTATCACTTTTAAAACTCACTCAAGCAAGTAAAACCATATTTTAAACCCATTCCAGTTTAGCAGTGATTTAGTGACCAAATCATGGCATATACACACTTGTAAATGCACTGCCCTAGCTTGTTTTGTTTGGTGTCAATGGACAGAACATGAACTACAGCTGAAGTAGTATTTAGTGAAGTATTTTTACTTCTTAATTTAAACCTGATCATATTTCTGTCGTTGGCAAGAAACATCAGAATAATACTAATGTTCCAGTGTATTCCCATTCTCCTTTCTTGTTTTCATAACTTCCTATTGCTTTTTGCCTTTGTTTTAATACCATTTTCAAATTTAATTTTCTATTCTGAGTTTACTTTTCACTTTATCTTGGACAAACTTCACAAAAACCCAAGTGGATTCTGTGATTCTGTTTTGGAATAAGAACAAACAGTTGTTTTCTGTGCCCTATGGGACAACTTTAACGTTTGAAACCACCTCCTAGTCCTGGTGTACTGGCAGAAAGTAGTCTTAACAGTGCACTTTGACTTCAGTAATCACTGGACCTTTACTCCTTCACCATCTTGGTGTTTGGCAGTAAAAGATACAGGCACTGGTTGACCACTTTGAGATGATTTGAATGTGGGGCAGAGATTTTTAGACTTCCACTTAACCAAAGTAGCTGTAAACATCTGCAAACCTTCTGTAGTTTTGCTGTTCTTATATTCTTCCTCTTGATTGGGAAATGTCTGTTGTGCAACTCCTTTATTTCCCAGTAATACAGAGTAGTTGTGGTTAGGTCTGACTGTGGGACTCCCAGAAGGTAATATATTGCATTTCTGCTTTCAGTAAGTGTCCCTGAACTGGCAGCTCCTTCCAACCTGTATGTTCTTTGCTCTTTGCACCAACGTTTTTCCTTAGTGTTTCAAAACCAGTGATGGACCAATTCATGAATGATTACTTGGAGGAAGCCAACAGGGAGATAGAGAAGTACAACAGAGAACTAGAAGAACAAGAGTATCATGATCTCTTTGAGCAGAAGACATAAGCATGTGTGTTGGGTGCGTTTCTGAACCACCTTCTGTCAGTAACCAAAAATGCTGTTGTCCTTTGCTAGAAAATTAAGTATAATGACAGTTTTCAGCACTCCTTTTAAAACTTAAAAGAGATCATTCCTCTAAGGTTGGCATTTTAATATGGTAACTGCTTTGCTGTTTGTACTGTCAGGTTTGCTTCCACTTCACCTTAATTCCAGACTGTAAAAAGCATCACTTGGAATCTCTGGCTAGTAGTGGAAACTTATGTGAAAGAAGGAAAGAAGCAAACCAGTGTTTCCTAATAGGTCAGAATGTAATCATGGAATTGGTCTGTCGTGCAGGTAGTCAAACCACTTCAATCTCTGGGTGTCCCTGGAAACTTGTTGCACAGCAGCAGTGGGACCACTATGTGGGATTGGGGGATGTTCCCAAAGCGAGAAATGGGGGAACATGTAGAAAACTCGGAAGAGTCCCTAATCCCACTGCTGTCAGGGTGTTCCCAAAGCGAGACATGGGGGAATGCTTCAAAAACATGGAATAGTGCTAATCCCACTGCTGCTGGGTTGTTCCCAAAGCGAGAAATGGGGGAACATGTAGAAAACTCAGAAGAGTGCTAATCCCACAGCTGTGAAGGTGTTCCCAAAGCGAGAAATGGGGGAACGCTTCAAAAACTTGGAATAGTGCTAATCCCACAGCTGTTAGGTGGTTCCCAAAGTGAGAAATAGGGGAACACGTAAAAAACTTGGAAGAGTACCTAATCCCACTGCTGTTACAGTGTTCCCGAAGCGAGAAATGGGGGAATGCTTCAGCAACTCGGAATAGTGCTAGTCCCACAGCTGTTAGGGTGTTCCCAAAGAGAGAAACAGGAACAGTTAACAAATTCAAAAGAGAACCTAATCCTGCTGCTGTCACAGTGTTCCCAAAGCGGGAGATGGGGGAACAGTTAACAAACTTGGAGTAGTGCTAATCCCACTGCTGTCAGGGTGTTCCCAAAGCAAGAAATGGGGGAAACAGTTAACAAACTCAGAAGAGTACCTAATCCCACAGTTACTACAGTGTTCCCAAAGCGAGAAATGGGGGAATGCTTCAGAAACTGGGAAGAGTACCTAATCCCACTGCTGTCAAGGTGTTCCCAAAGCGAGAAATGGGGGAACACTCAGGGATCTGCTTTTTTCTGGGGGATTCGTGTGCGTCTCATCACCTCTGCACAGTTTGAACCTGCAGCTGAAATTTTGACTTGCCTAAAGCAAAGATGTTCATACATTTCAGGGTGAAACGAGATAAGTGGAGAGGTAGCTTGTTTTCTACCCAGTTACTGCTGTTGTAGAAAATACAGGACATGAGCAGTGGTAATCTGCAACTTGCTGTTGCTTAGAAGCTTCTCTCTGAAGGATTCTTATTTCAGCATGAGAAAACTTAAGCAGAGCAAAAGAAAAGGGAGATTCTGAAGCTGAAAAATTCCTTGGTGTGAAAATGACTTATTTCCAAAGGTAAAAAATAGCAGAAGATACACTTGAAGTATTGAAAGAACTTGTTTGTGAAGCTTTCAAAAGAATTTGCACGTCGTAGCATTTCACTAAACTGATGCACCACGTTTTAAGTACTTGCAACCTTAATAGCTACTAAATGATATAATAGGAATTCTGACAACTTGTCCTTTAACCTAATTTAGTACAAATTTCAGTGAGATTTCATAGCTCACTACTGAAGGATTATAAAGTAACCCAGCAGCTACTTAAAGGTAATTATTGAAGCCTATTTGAATAAGCAGATTATTGTAGCATGCTGCGTGTTCAGAATGTAGTCAAAGGAAAACAGTCCACGAGGAATTCTTTACTTTCATATTCCTTTGCCTTAGGAACAGCTCAATCTGTTAATGCCACTGCAACTTTTCAGTCAGATGTATGTAATGCAGTAAGTAATTCCTTACAGTACACTTAAAATACTTGTAACATGTCCATGCAGTCTCTTTCTGTGGCAGGAAAATGGGATTTAACTCCTGCCATCAAACCTAAGGCTAGATACAGTTTTATGCCTTACTGAAGAGATGTATTTTTTACCTTTGGAATATGAAAAGGCTGAAATTTCAGTAACTGAAACACTTTTTAGGTAGACTTTCAGTACACGTTGCTACTACCTGTCTCAGTGCCTGTGCTGTGGTGGTTACACAGCACAGAGGTGGAATTCCAGGTGCTGCCGGTTGGGATCTAGCTGTTGGTAAGGTTTCGTTCCTAGCTTTCCTTCTAGATTTAAGAAGCTGTCTGAATTTAAGATTAATTTTGATTTTGATTTTGCACACCACGAGACTTTATAAACTACTTGTATCCTGTTAAAGTACAATTAAAAGCCAGCGATTAGTTTGTGTTTCTAGGCTTTGTGGGGTAACCCATGTTACAGGTATAGAGCATCATGATAAGGCTCGTGAGTTTATCTATGCATGGCTATACTTTAGTCTTAAGATACTGTAGTGCCTGGTAGAGTAAGTGTAGCTAGCAGTGAATTGGGGGGGCTAGCAAGTGGTTTACAAACTAAGTACAATTGGTTGCATGTAACTATTGATCGAACCAGGATTATTAGAGTATAAAATCCTGGTCGTAACACTGCAATATAAAGGGGCATTAGAAAATCCTTCACAAATTCTAGTTCTTTACCAATAAACTTAGTGTAAACCCAGTGTGCTCCTTTCCAGTACAAGTTATCTAATCTGCAAAGCCATATTTCTAGACTAGTGGTATGTAACGTCAGAAGAAACACCAGTGGCTGGGACCATGGGCACGTCGTCGGTGCTTCGTCTCAACTCCTAAGTCAATATCAGAGTAGATTTAAGTGCAATTGACCAATAGATGAAGATACTGTAGCTTATTTTGCTCTGCTGAACTCTTTTTAAGAACTCCCAATTTGTGCAGCTCTCAAAAAGAAATGTTGAATGGGGCTAATTCATCCGGGATCATGTTAAATTATGAGATGCCCTATGAACAAAAAGGAAATGAGTATTCCAAAATTGGCTTGTGACTGTGCAAATGGAGCTATTCCTTAAAAACTGAAGCAGAAGAGCTCGGAACAAAGGCCTAGTATACTTCTATACTGTACTGCATGCTATATGGTAATAGCTGTGTATTAAGAAGACCTTTCACCATACTGGTACTATTTCAATTAATATATTTTGGTATTAAAAGAAATTGATTACCTCAATTACTGGGTTTTTTTTTTCCTTAGTTTTTAACTGTGACTTTAAAACAGGGAAAAAAAAGATACTGAAATAGTGAAACTGTGACAGTGATACCCTTTAAACATAGTAGTGCCTTGCAGGTGACCCCATTTATTCCTGAAGCATACAATAAATGGGTGTCATGGGTTGTATTGCTTGCACCCACTTTTTGGTTTTTAAAGGAAAAACGGTTTTGGTGAAAGGACTTAAAAATTAACCTAGTGAAAGAATATTAGCACAAATGGTAAAACTGTGTAAAAGAAAGCTCTTTGAGGACTACAATGTGTAAATGCCTGATGCTGCTGATAGTTTAAGAGCAGTTGCTGGTTATTTTGGAGTTCCTTCTAACAATCAGCAGCACTTTGTTTTTGTAGAAGAGGGTAACTTTTGTACTCTGGTGGGAGAGTTTATACTGTATCAAACCCCATCTATAGGCTAATCTGGTTTCCTCACTCTTGAAGTTAAGATGGGGATCGAGATACTTCTCGTTTTGAAACTCTTTTTAGCTACTGTAAAACTATTAAAAGCAACTAAAAGCACCATTTCTAAGCCACAAATGTTTGGATACAGAAGAAGTGCCATTACACTGTTCCTTTCTATTCACTGTATTCTGAAAATTGGTGACAGTATCGTTGTGGCCAGGAATTTCTGATCTGGTGAAGAAGTGCTGAGAGTCCTCAAGGGGTTTACGTGCTTTGCTGACCTTCATGTTAGCAGCTTGTGGTGGTGGTTTTGTTATTTTCCTCACCAAGAATGAGTGTGATCAGGAGTTACTGAAGTTATAGGGAGAACAAAATGTGATAAACTTAGGAGAGGAACGTTTGCAACTGGATTCGCGCTGCAATCTCGGAGTATTTTATCTTTAAGCTGTGCAATTTGGTATTAGTCTGATCGTACACTTCGCAATTAACAGAAGGGATTGCAGAGAGGATTGAAGTTGCACATAAAAGTTCCCTAATAAGTTTTCTTTTATTATTGTTAATTATTATTATTATTATTTTTAATTGAAACTTTTCTGAATTTGCACAGATTTAAGCTCTGGAATACGTTGGTATTCTTAAAAGGGAAAAAAACCCAATTGCAACTAGTAGAGTGAATTGTAAACTGTGAGTTGGTAGAACCACGTTGTTGATCTAATTTTAGATTGTTTAAAGATGTACCTCAGAAAGCTAGTGAGAAACTGCTTCATTTTGACACAAGGGTCAGATACTAATGTAACACTTCTCACTTTACAATGTGCCAAAATTCACTTTTATACTAGTTCTCAATGCTTTAATATTTGCAACTTTAAGTTAAGAACTTGTCTTTACAAACACTACTGTAACTTCAGTTAAACTGAACGGTGTGATTGAAGCTTTTTGCCTATCGTATTTATTACACAACTTGATCCAGTAAATATAAAATTACCTTTCCATTTATTTTTGTATTGTTTTACATGTTTATACCTGCAGTTTTGTGTGACTTTTACACCTGTAACTCAGACGTGATGGAAAGAACCAATAAACAGTATCCATCTGCTGTTGGTCTTTGACTCCTTTAATAAACTACATCCTAACCTTGAATATTTAAGCTACTTAAGCAGTTTTCTTCTCAAATTTGTTAGTTTTCTAAACTGGTAGAAAGGTGACTAGTTTATATTCAAACTAAATTGCAAAGATTTAAGGATTTAAGGTTCATTTTGGGGTTTTGGGGTGTTCTATTAAGCTGATGTTGTAAGTTTAGACCTTCTTGTTTGGGCTTCTGAAAGGGTAAAATTTAAAGCTAGTTGTAGGAGGACAAGGGAGAGGATTCTCCTGCTCTGGGGAGACGCCCCCTGCAGCCCTGATCCAGCATCGGGGCAGCAACACAAGAGGGACGTGGAGCTGTTGGAGTGAGTCCAGAAGAAGCCCCGGAGCTGCTGCGAGGGCTGGAGCAGCTCTGCTCTGGAGCCAGGCTGAGAGAGCTGGGCTGGGGCAGCTGGAGAAGAGAAGGCTCCTCAAGGGGACACCTTAGAGCAGCTCCAGGGCCTAAAGGGGCTCCAGGAAACCTGGAGAGGGGCTTTGGACAAGGGATGGAGGGACAGGACAAGGGGAATGGCTTGAACCTGCCAGAGGGGAGATTGAGATGAGCTCTTGGGCAGAAGCTCTTCCCTGTGAGGGTGCTGAGGCGCTGGCACAGGGTGCCCAGAGAAGCTGTGGCTGCCCCATCCCTGGCAGTGTTCAAGGGCAGGTTGGACACAGGGGCTTGGAGCAACCTGCTCTAGTGGAAGGTGTCCCTGCCCGGGGCAGGGGTTGGAGCTGGAGGAGCTTTAAGGTCCCTTCAACCCAAACCAGGCTGGGATTCTGCAAGTCGGGAAGAGCAAAACCCTCAACTAATATAAATCTTAAAAAAAGCTTTAAAAGGGAAGTAATGATGGTGATGCCTACTCCATGAATTTCATTCCCAAAGAGGTATCAGTTAGATTTAGTCTTGTTCCTTGGTCTCAGTTATCTGGATTTGGTGAGTCTGGTACTATCTGCAGAGGTTTCCCATTCTGCTTAGCTCTACACAAGCTCCTCTGCCTTCCATTGTAAATGGATCTGGAATGTCTTTGCCTACATGTCCACAGACAGATGGTGCCTCTTTAGCTTCATAAATTAAACTCACCTAATTAGAGTAATGAATTCAGAACAGGAATTGCACATAAATGGAGCACTTGCCAATTGAATAGCTCTGGGTTTGGTTCCCATTGTACATTTTCAACAAGGTGCTTGTGTGATCTCTCCTATTGAATTTGCTTAAAATAAACCTTCGGGGTAGTTTGATGTCTTGGTAGGAAAGAAAACACCCAATGGGCAAGGCCTGGAGGATTTCAATAGCTTTATTGCTCCAGGACAGGCAAAAAAAAAGCATGGAAAGTAAAATCTGGGTGAGCCATTCACGGCTAGGAAATCACTGAGCACACAATGTATTGTATAGATCACTGTAAACCCGCCCGACACGAGTAAAACAGGAAACTTCTAATAGTGAAAATTGAGCCTTCAGTTAACCCCACCAAAACTCTTCTATTTTCTCTGTGTTATCAGAGTTAGTTCAATATTTGCTTTATATACATCCTGTTCCGGACTTTGATTCCTCTATATAGCGCACCTTCCTGCCTTCTAATATCTGATTTATTACATACCCATTTCTCTGTTAAAGCTTGAGCTTTGCTGCTTTAACTCTATATCTTGTCAGCTGAAGAGCTGGTTTTGCCCATGGTCTTTTCCTTGCTCCTCTGCTTGCTTTGTAAAAGCCCTGGAGAATGAGTAACTGAGGAGCTGCTGAAGAAGGGAGATGATAGGGGTGGTGAGGATGGATTGCAGGATCTTGTGGAGAGAGATGCAGAGTATCTAAGGTGGCTTGTGTGCATCAAAGGAGTTGGGTGGGTTTGCCCAGGTTGCCTCTGAAGTCAACGGGGTGCAAATGTGCATTATGTGGTCAGTGTCCTGCTGCTGGAGCTTGGAATGTATGAGCACAGGGAAGGAAGCAGGTCCTAGCCCCGTGCGTTCTCCTCTACCTCAGTGTCCTCTTTCCTAACACCCAGAGTAGGATGTGAAAGCCTCACACGCCATCCCAGCAGTGGTGCTTGGATGGGGATTGCTGTCCTGCCGATGCTCTGAGGCTATTTGATGTCTGATTCTATTCACAGGCTTCACCGTGTCACAGGGAAATGTGGAGGAAGCGCTTTGCTTGAGGTCAGGAGGGATGTCACCAGCAGACAGGGAAGGTCCCAGAGGCTGGTTTGAGGCTGAAGGCTGTTGAAAGATGTGTTTCCTGTGCAACAATAGAGAATTCTGTTGTATTTCCC
The DNA here is from genome assembly GCF_000696875.1 of Nestor notabilis. Lineage (NCBI taxonomy): Eukaryota > Metazoa > Chordata > Aves > Psittaciformes > Psittacidae > Nestor > Nestor notabilis. Next base: position 330,809 of record NW_009929789.1, on the reverse strand, counting down.
TGTGGAACCTCTTGAGATAAGGGCTGAAGTTCATCCTGTACCAGCAGACACATCCCTTCTCCCTTTGTTGGCACAAAGAAGAGCACAAAGACAGAATTAGACATTACGGTGCCTCTCCTATGGCGGGTGCTGTCAGAGGTGACCTGCCCCTTTCTGGTGTGTTCCATCCTGAACAGACCACCAGGGTATCATGCATCAACCTAACCCATGTCTTCATGTGCACCGGTGACTGCAGATGCTCTTAGAAGTTGCCTTGGAGAAAACAGAAGACTTCTGTTTAAATGTTAGGAAGAAAATGAAACCACTCCTTTTCCCTAAGGAAGAAATGTTCTACGATGAGGATGGTGAGGAAGCTGTGGCTGCCCCATCCCTGGCAGTGTTCAAGGGCAGGTTGGACACAGGGGCTTGGAGCAACCTGCTCTAGTGGAAGGTGTCCCTGTCCGGGGCAGGGGTTGGAGCTGGAGGAGCTTTAAGGTCCTTTCCCACACAAACCAGTCTGGGATTCCATGAATGTAAGATCTGGGGACCAGTGTTTTCATGGTCTTACCCGTTTTGGGGTGGAAGGGACCTTTAAAGGCCAACCCATGGACATGACTGTATATAACTGTACCTGCCTGTGATGATGTTAGCACGAGGCTAAGCCCAGATCAATGCACCCAAAAAGGAAAGTCTCTGCCTTGATTTCCCTTGCAGAAGAACCCAACGGGGCTGCTTTGCTGGGTGTGGGGAGTAAAAGAGTTGGGATTCACTGCTGGAAGCATTGAGTTGTGCAGCATCAGCCTGGTGGGAGCCTGTTGGGCAGTGCCTTGTTGGGATGAACATAGAATCCCAGCCTGGTTTGTGTTGGAAAGGGCCTTGAAGCTCTTCCAGCTCCAACTCCTGCCCCGGGCAGGGACACCTTCCACTAGAGCAGGTTGCTCCAAGCCCCTGTGTCCAACCTGGCCTTGAACACTGCCAGGGATGGGGCCCAGCTCCTCTGGGCACCCTGTGCCAGCGTCTCAGCCCCCTCACAGGGAAGAGCTTCTTCCTTATATCCAAACCTGAACTTCCACTGTTTCAGTTTGAACCCATCACCCTTTGTCATAACATGACAACCCAAAGCAGCATTGAAGAGCAGTGCTCATCTCCAGTAGGAGGAAAGGAAACCAGCAATGTTGCAAGCGCAGGGTGTTGATGTCTAGGACAGGATTACAGACTGGGAAGCAAGGGGAATGCCTTTTCATGTGTCTGGAGTCATGGGGTGTCTTTCTCCCTGTTCCAACCACACTCAAACTGCAAGTTTCTTCCCTCGTGGTTCGAGATGGAACCCTCTACCCGATGCCATGGGGCACGATGACAGAGGAAGGACACATCAGCATCACCCAGGCTACGTTAAACTCTTGTCCTGAGCTCGCCTGTCCCTCTGGGACGCCTGGAGGAGTTCAGTGCTCGCAGAGCTTCTGGTTGCGCTGGCGCACAGACAGCATGAGCTCGCCCATCTGCCGCTTTCTTGGCAGCCCGTGAGGGTGGGGAAAGAAACAATCGTTTTCAATCAAAGCTTAATGTGTGCAAAGAGCAGCCCAGAGGATTCCTTTGGCAGCTCCTGCCGTGGGGAAGGCAGCTGCTGCACCGCGCCAGGACCGCTCTTTCCCCCTGTCCTGGGTCAACCTCGTGCTGTAAGTGAACGGCTCTGATTGTCTGCAGCAAGTCTGCCGTGGCCAAGCGGCTCCTGCTCGCCACAGAGGTGCTCTCATCCCCTTTGTGCCTCCAGCAGTCCCGACGTTTCGGGCACGATGTGTGCACTGTTGCAGACAGCCTTCAAAGGATGATTCGTGAAGATGCTGGTTTTGGGGCTTGTGCTCTTCAGCTTTCCCATTGCTGTCCAGGCCAGCAATCTCACGCAAATCCTACCACAGGAAGGTAAAAGGTCAATATTTCATTTGTGATCTGGAGATTTGAGAGGTTCCTTACGGTTTAATTCCCTGTTTTTCTGCCCTGGATGTGCAGTTGTCCATGCAATGCTGTCCCTACCCATCGTCTCCTTCCTAACTGTTGTCCCCAAAGTCCTCTGCCATGAAACATGGGGGTTGCTGGAAGTTGCCAAGCATTGAAGGCAAAAGGGAAGCTCAGTAAACATGATGGATGCTTTCAGCTTTACCCAAGGAAGACATTCCTTGAGGCATTGCAGAAAGCCTTGAGGCTGTCAGTCAGCCCTTGAAGAGCTGATACCTGTAGAAGACTTAAGCTTGCAGAAAGCTGGTCTCAACCAGGGTATCACACCACAGATTAATTTTGGTAACTTCATTGAATTGGCTTTTTCCCCTCTTTTTTTCCCCTTTTTGTCTCTCTAGGTCAGAGTCTTTCAGTTAATTACCATAGGCAGCTAGATTTCCTCTTTCATTTCCAATGGAAGGGGAGGGAGCTGGTGGACCCTGTTCAGAATGAAAAGCTGCTGGGGTCTGGGGGAAATGATGGTTTCTGGTTCAAAATACAGCCCTGGCGTGAGCTGTTTGCACCTTGGCTTCATCACCAGCTCTTTGCTGCTCTATCATGCGGGTTTGCTCGGCTTGCCTGGTAGCACGAGGGTTGATGAAGGCTGGCTTTGTCTAACATGGTTTGCCACCCTTTGGGTTCATCCTTCCCCATATGAAGCCCATGTGAAGACTCATCCTTCTCCCCATGGTGTGTTCATACAGCAGTGCCACACAGGGGTGGCTTTGATCAATTCTGCTGTGTTAGAGACACGCTCTTGCCCTCAATGCTGTTGTAGATCTGCCTCCATAGGAGGAAAGCAGGAAATAATGGGGGAAAATACTGAGCATCTCTCCTCTCTGGCGTGGAAGGAAAAGCTCAGCTAAAGAAGCCTCTGAGCACCAAGCCTCTTTTACCAGATCCTGCTTTCTAGTTACCCTACAAATGATGGAAGGAGGGGGAGAGCCTTGATTCAGTGTGAGAAATCCAGGTCAAAGCCCTTGAAAGACCTCAGTGTGTGTCTGAAGTTCACGCGGAGCTGCAGACCCCTGAATGGAGCCATTCCTCAGAGTGTTGCAAGGCAAGGAGCAGAGGTTACCCTGTTCTCCCAAGTGAAGATGAAAAGAAGGTAGGAGGAAGAAAGCAAAGTGCACAGTTGCTTCCTTGCTTCTGTGTCACCTCTTTGATGGCAGCTATTTGTGGGATCTGAGCTATGTTTTGTTCCCATTTTGAGTTACCTGAAATGTTCAATCCAGGCTGCCTTTGGGGAAGGCTTAGCGACGAAAAGAAGAAAGAACAGATTCAGCACCTCTCTAGTCAAGAGATACTGGAATAAAAACTGACTTCATGTATTACACAGGAGCTGGGACTGTGACAATAACATGACCTGATAACGGAACCCCAAACATAGCATCTTGGGATGCCACCTTGACCACAGGGGACCAAGTTGTCCAAGGACATGAGCATTTCTGGAGAATCAAACCTTAATTGTGATCAAAAGTCCTTTCTGCTGCATTTATCCATCCTTGGTGAACAAACGGTCTGTGCACAGAAGCTGCGTGTTCCCTCATGTCTTCTCTCAGCTCTTGGAAAGGAGAAACCCAACATACGCTTGGGTGTCCTTGGAGTATAAGGTTAGAAAAGGTCCATCAGGGCCCAAAGAGGAGGTTTGTTCATCATTGGCTCCCTCGTTGCTGCTTGACATCTGCCAGGCTCTTCCCATGAGTTTCATGGGTGCTCGGTCCTTATTGCTGGATCATCCTTGGTTGTGCGGAGCTGAGCGCTGTTAATAGCCAAGCTCATAGTCACGCCAAGAATACAACTTACTACAGCCAGCCAGGCAGCACTGCTGTTAATGCACCACTACATGCAAGGGCTCAGCCAGTTCTTACAGTTCCTTCCTATTCCCTGCCTCAAGGTCAGAAGACCCTGCTGCAGTGGACCTGAGCAGCACCACTGTATTTCCCAGCAGGGCTGGGTTTAGCTACCAGGATCCTCTCTGGGGTGTTGAGCAATCCATGCTTCAGCTGAGGAACCCCTTGCTCTATGAGACTAAAGTTACCAAAGAAACATTCCATCAGGAGCCAGTAAGAATAATGGAGAGGAAAACCTGGTGTCTACCAGGGTGGGGACTGCTTAGCTTGTCCTGGAGGTAATTGCACTGGCCTCCACATCCCCAAAGTGGTGATTTCCAACCCCTGGAGCATCCTACCCCCAGGGGCACCTGATTATTTCTTGGCTGCAAGGTCTATTTGGAGGGACCCATCTTCCTGCACTCAGGGTTTGGTACAATGGAGCCCTGTTCCATCCGAGGAGCTGCTGTCAGCGCACCACCAAAAGAGGTGGAGGGGGAATATTGCTTTCTCTGGGAACAGAAATCACAGGAGCAAACCCAAAGTAACCTTGGTTACCACACTTCTATTCACGGTACACGGAGCAGCGATAACACAAGTCCTTTTCTTATGGATGTACTGAGCACGCCATGTACCCACGGATGGAAAACAGCACAGCCAGGGCAGGGAGGACTCCAGCAAGACAAGTAAATGTGATGTAATGGTTCTCTCATCACTCCAGTGCTCTTGGCCAGCCTCTCCTAAGGAGGTCAGCTCTGATACAGTGGGAAGTTGTTACTTACTCTGTTCTTGCCCAACTTACGTCCCGTGGTGATTTGTTTTTGGAGCTCCTGGAGATGAAACATCTTTGGCTGCAGTCATGAACATGCTAACGAGGTGTCCATGGTTGGATGGCTTTGTAAGAGGGTTTGTAGCTTAAATCCTTAATAATGTGGGATTTGGGAGATATGTTTGCCCAGTGCTCAGCCTACCCAGGAGCTAATCTCTCTGTTCGTTTGTTATAGAAATGCCCTTTGCTGCTTTCCCACCAGCCTTTGGCTCTGGAAGGTCTCTCTCCTGCCTTGTGCAGAAGTGCCTGCTCCTCATTTCCTCCCTTAAAGTGGGATTTTCCACAACCAGAGTCACTTGTGCTATATCATCATACTCCTTTTTGGGATTTTCTGGATTCACCTTTCCCGCTCTGCTCTGAGGTATCAATACTGTGTCCCTGGTCTCAGAGGAGGATGGTACCTCCATATGAAGTCTGTTTATCTCCAGTCCCTCTTGCATGCCAGACTGTAGGAAGCCACAGCCAAGCTTCCTCTGAAAACTATCTTTAACCCTTCATCCTTCCCACTCGTTTTCCCTGCCAGATCCTCAGGGACTTGCTGAACAAGATTGTTCTCACTTACACATCTCCTGTGACTGTATGAAAGAGCTTAGCTCTGCTTTGAGAAACACACTTCTTACATATATTCTTGTCTACACCCATCTTTTTCTTGCATCTTTGCCATGAAATCCCTGTTGTGAAGCCAAAGAGGAAAGTTTGAATCTACTTGATTTTTCACTTTGTCTTCCCATATTTTGAAGACATTTGGGCAATAAGGAGTGGTTTTCCTGGCATATTCTCTGACCTGATTGACCGAAGTGGAGCAGTTTTTGTGCTGTTCTGATACTCATTGTGGGGCTTATTTAATCATGCTCAGGGATTTAACGTGATTTGGTCTTTCAAAGGTGTAAATCCTACCCCATACTCAATGTATCCCCACAGCTGGATCCTGCCCTCAAAACTTAAGCTGTAAAAGCAGCACATATGCAAGGATATCCACATCAGAGCTGAACCAGGCTGGTTCATGACATGCAGTGCATATGTAGGCAGACGTGTACAGCCAGGACTTGCTCCGAGAGTGGAAGAAGCATCATTGTATTGCCATGATGACTTGTATATAATGGGATGACCTCCTGATGCAGAAACCCCATTGAGACTACAATTCATCCCCACTGTAGCAGGCAAACTCATTCCTGTCAGTGTTCAAGGCCAGGTTGGACAGGGCCTTGGGTGACATGGTCTAGTGTGAGGCAACCCTGCCCATGGCAGTGGGTTGGAACTGGATGATCTTAAGGGCCTTTCCAACCCAAACCATTCTGTGATTCTATGGTATGATCCTGTGTCCTGCTGTTCATTTGTCACAGTCTGGCACCTAACCACACACCTCCATTTGCTTATGCAAACTCCAACCATCACTCCCTACCCAACACACTCAGTGAAGTCCAGATACAGGTTGGACAGGATGCTCGCCTCGGGTTTTAATAGCACCGAAGTGAAGAAGCACAAGAAGAAAACAAAGAAAACCCAACTTTCATGGACATAATGAGACAGATTCATTGGACAAATTCAGCCTAAACAGTATTAACATAATTGACACTAACAGCAGGATAAACACAGGTAAAGCCAAGGAGTGTGGGCACGTTTGGTGGACATTGGTCCAAAGAGGAAGGTAAAAGCTCAATCCAGTTGGTAACTGCAGTCTTACCATTCCTAGGAAGGACATACATTTTTAGTATGCAGGTTTCTGTTCAGACCTTCATGGTCTTCCCTGCTTTGCCTTTGGTTATTAGGGAGTCTCTCAGCCAAGACGGGTCTTTGAGTTGGGTTCAGCTTCCTCATGTTGGTTTTGGGCGGAAGGGTTTGGTAGTGGTGTGGTTACAGGGGTGGCTTCTGTGAGAAGCTGCTTGAAGCTTCCCCTGTGTCTGATGGAGCCAAGCTCCGAGATGGACCCTCTGCTCGCCAAGGCTGAGCCCATCAGCGATGGTGGCAGCACCTCTGGGGTGATGTGTTTAAGAAGGGGGAAAAAACCTACAACTGCAGCCAGAGAGAGGAGGGAGAACATGTGAGAGAAGAGCCCTGCAGAGCCCAAGGTGAGTGCAGGAGGAGGCAGGAGGTGCTCCAGGCACCAGAGCAGAGGTTCCCCTGCAGCCTGTGGTGAGGCAGGATGTGCCCCACAGAACATGGAGGTCTATGGTGGAGCAGGGGATACCTGAAGGAGGCTGTGACACTGTGAGAGCAGGCTCCTGTGGACCCATGGAGAGAGGAGCCTAGAGGCATCCTCAAGCCAGGTCTGGTTTGCCCATGATGGTAACTGCCAAGTGATTTCTCCTGTCCTTATATCAACCCACAAGCCTTTCGCTGTGTTTTCTCACCCCATCCAGCTGAAGAGGGCAGTGATGGAGCAGCTTTGGTGGACACCCATCGTCCAGCCTGGGTCACCCCACCACACTCCTGTTTGGTTTGTGGCCATCCACAGTTTGATGCATGCCTGGATGCCTCCTGATGACTTTCTGAACTAAGTTTGCTCAGGACTGGGTGTGTTTCATAGCTGCAGGTATGTGTTGTAATCCATCTTTACCTAATTTAATCCTGCTGGGCAGAGGGAGCAATAGGAGACTAGACACAGGGGTTCATTCTTCTGCTTCTCATTGCTTTTTCATGAGTGACACTTGCCTAAGGATGTTATTTTTGGAGAGCTGGTGCTCCTGTGTATTGTGAAGGCTCCTGGAGCTCTGGGTGCAGGCTTTGAGCTAAGCAAATCTAAATAAGAATGACATTTAAAACACTTCTGTGCTATACCCAAGTGTGCACAGAGAGGAAATATGAGGAGATAGATTGACTTCAATCCTTCAAGTGAAAAATCCCTCGTGGGAGTATCAGTAAAGTTCTCAGCACCTCCAGGTAATTATATTCTGACATAAGTTGTTTGGACCCCAATTGAAGGCAACTCTAATCTGGAACTCATTATGATGGATAAAGATGAATTAGTCACTGGAGCTGGAAGCTGGGTTGTCCCTGGAGGCTTGTGATCGTGACCTGCCTGCTTCAATTTGGGCAAAGATGGGACAGTTTCAGCTAACAACGTGCGTGTGTGTACACGTAGATTGACTCAAGAGGGTCAGAGCTGACCAAAGTCAACAGCAAAGCTGGAGAGGAAAAGGACATGGAGAGGAGGATGGGAGTGGGACCCAGGAGTCATGTCACTTGTCAGATGGTTTTCTTCACCAAGCCAAAATGCTTCCACAAAACACAAGCAAAACTAAAGCCTTTGGAAGCCTGCAGGGTCTGCAGATGCAGTTTCACTGCTGATGCTGCCTGTGGAGAATGGAGAGGTTGGGATGCACTGGGGAAGCCTGGAGAGTTGAATCGCAGCATCCCCTCGCACAGGGAGCGCGGCACGGTCAGAGGACCATTGGCCAGCTCATCGTGGTACTGAGCTGGTGGGGATGTTTAGAGGACAACACCAATACCAGCAGCTTTCCAGGCCCTGACTTTTGGGGCTGGGCTCTGGTTTATCTGCTCAGCCTCACAGGGAGCTGATTTTTATTGTCTATGGTCATTCCGAAGGATACACAAGGGAGCTGAGTCGCACTGTGCTTCTCTCGCCCTTATCCAAGTGGATGAGCCAATATGGAGCAGCCAGAACATTGGTCAGAAGAGAAAGATCTGAGGATCTGCACTTCTTATATTGTCGTCTAGCACCACAGGCAATAGTTCAGCCTTTATCTACTGTTGCAAGTGCTTCTCTTAGTTCAATGTAGTCCTTATACTTTGTTTTTCAGAAGAGTCTTCCACCATGTCAGTGGTCAGCAAGTTTGGTGACACATATGGATCCTGATGGTATATTAGCTGCACTAACTGATTTCCACCCCTAGAAAAGGTTCAAATCTGCTTGAACTTTTGCTACAAGGCAGATTTACATTGTCACACCTGACGAAAGCAGACCCTGTTGCCCCACTATCTTTTGCACAGCATCCAAAAAGTTCTTGTTCTTGTTCAAAGCCCCAGATGAGGTTGGATGGAGCATTGAGCAACCTGCTCTAGTGGAAGGTGTCCCTGCCCATGGCAGGGGTTGGCACTGGATGAGCTTTAAGGTCCCTTCCAACCCAAACCATGCTGTGGTTCCATGATTCATTACTGCAGCCAGAATCCCCCTTTCAAGCATCAACCCACTGCAGGCATGCAGAAGTATTTCTATGCGTATCTTCAAGCCTATCAAACTATGAACATTGAGCTTGCTTTCAGGAGGTCAGTGTTTGTGGTGTCTTGCAGCATGTGTCAGAGTTTAAGAGCTTTCTGCACAGTGATTTGGCTCAGCTTTGGCTACAGAGCTGATTCCTTGCCTGTTCCCTGTCTTTGTTTCAAGCCCTTAATGCTCCTAAGTCCATATGTCTACATGTCATCCTTGATAATGCAGATTCAAGACATAGATGATAAAATACAGCACCTCTTTGCTTTCTTTCCCCTTTCTTCTGCCCAAGCACAGAGCCCTTCTGCAAGGAGCTCTTATTTCCTTTATTAGATATTTATGTTTTCCAAATCTTGCTCCCATCTGAAGCTGTTGGCTCCAGTTTGGGCTCTTTTTCTTTCGGTCTGGGTTGTTATTGGGTTGTTGTGGCTGTCATCCTCTCAAGAGAAAAAAACTATGTGGCTTTGCAAGTTCTTGAATAAATGTCAAATACAACATTCCAAACAATTATTCAAGCTGGTAATAAGCAGTGAGACATCCTTCCTGTAGAGAAGCTGAACAATGGTTTCCTTGGACAGAAGCAAAATATTAGGAGCCTTCCATATGTTGGTGCTGATTTATACGGCGGCAACAGCTCTGAGTGGGACAGGAGGCCCCAGTGAGTATCTGGATATCCTGCGGGAAGAAAAGCTCTGTGGGTTTCACCCTGACATGCCATAAAGTTCTGGGAGTTCTCCTTGACATCTTCCAGTTTGAGAGTGTTTGCTTCCTTCCCTGGCTTTTTTAGCCCTTTCCATCACTTCTATGGCTTTTTTAGCCCTTTCCATCACTTCTCTGGCTTACCCTGAACACCCCAGGGAGGCAGTTGAACCATCTCCCACCTCAAACACAAGGAGGACCTCCAAGGAGGAGCAGTGCTGGTTGAACTTGGCTGCCAGTTTGACCTGTGTCCCTGCAGCCCCAGTGAACACATCCCCTTCCCACACCATGTTCGTGGTCTGCTGCAGCACCATCTTCTCTTGCCCAAGGACCACAGCTTGGTAGGCTTTCGGCACCTTGACCCTGAACCGGACCCAGCTCTGCTCTTGGAGCACCCCTGTGCGTGGCTCTAGCAAAACACACCCTGTCCTCCATGGGCTGTACACCCTGGGGAAGGGAGGCCAACTGGGATCGGAGAAGCAGCGTATAACATAGTCACAAATATGGACAAAGTCCTTGTTATCCTTGCTTCTCCCATAAAGCCCTACTTTGTAGATGCCCGACTCGGGGAGTACAACACACACACTGACTTTAGTCCTCAGGTGGGTGACCAGGACGTATCTCTCCAACGGGTACTTGGTGCTGATGACTTTGTCCTTACTCAAGCTGGCGGCCACCTCTACATCAGTGGATGTGTGGAAGGTGATGTTGCACTTCCCCACCTTGGTGGTGATGATGGGAGCCGAGTGGCTGGGGTTGGAGAGGCCACGGCTGCTGGAGCTGATCCCGCTCCCGCAGTGCATGCTAAGCCCCGAGGGGAAGAGCTCATTCTGGTTGATGGGCCTTGGACAGTGCATGAGGAAATTGGCCACGTTCCTGAATGTGATGCCTCCTAAATCCTTCACAAACATGGAGAGCCGGTAGTAACCCTGGAAAGGGCAAAGCACGTGGCAACTCAGTTTGTCCTCCTCAGCTTGAGCAGCCAGGCATTTCTTGCTCAAAGCAGTGTCTAAATCTGTATTAACCAGCTCATACATGGCAAGCAAAGGTCGGGATGTCTGGAGAGTCAAGAGCAAAGTTCCCTCTGGTGCAACAAGCAGCTCCCCTTTGTGGCTGCTCTCCTTGATGCCAAAATCTCTCACCTTTTGGTGAAGGCCCCAGAAATGAAAAGGGTTTTCGGGCATTTTCTCTCCATTGTGTGGCTCCAGGCACTGGATCTGATAGGAGCACACCCAGTTGTAAGGGTCCTGAGAGTCAGCGTGGCGCGCAAAGATCATGAGGTCAAACAGGCCCTTGGTTGGGGGAGTCACCTTGATGGTCATCTTGTTCTCGGACATCATCATCATCCCGTGATCTGCACTTACATCCTCTTCAGTTGTGGTGCCCTGGAGTTTGGAGAGCTGGTAGGTGAACTCGGTTGGGTGGGTGCTCCTCAGCATTACGGACACCTCCCCATGGGCTGTAAAGGGTGAACAAAGCGCCTTTTATAACCCCTTCATCAGCAGTAACTCATTCACTTTTGCAGTGTTGAACCAAGTTATCTACAGGGGAGACAGAGACATGATTCTCTTTCTCTTTTTGCCTTTACCTGCTGAAGGACCTTTACATGACTTCTTCACCTTTTACCATTTTTTAAGCCTTGCTGGAAAGAAACTGATGATACCACTAGATTTGGAGATGAAGGGGACAGGTCCAAATAATTATCATTAAGACCCTGAGACATCCAAAACTAAGCTAATGATGTCCCATACAGGGTAATTTTTGCATAGCTTCTTGAGCTGGAGTCATTCCTCTAAGCTGCAGGTCTTACGCAGTGGTGTCAAACCAACAAAACAGCTGGAAGGATCAAAATAGCCCAGCCTGGCTGGTGGGAGATCCCACATCACTGCCACATTTTAGGAATTGATTTAATTTTCCCCAGTATTATTATTAAAACACTTTTTCTAAGTGTTGGCTTCACCAAATCACAGAAATCCACAAACTTGGAGTGTGCGCTAACCAAGAAGGGAGAGGAGAGCAGGAGGTTCAAAGGAGAGATGCATTGGTGCGGCTACCTGGTGGTGGTTCCATGGCTGGTGGGTAAGTGCTGGAGCTCTTTCACAATGACTTTTGCTCTTCAAGTGGACATGATCTCCTGAAAACCAACCTGCTCCCCCAGGCAGAGCACTGCACGTGGCTTCAAACCCAGCCTGAGCCCACCTTCACACCCAGAAATGAAGCACCTCCAGGGGAGGTCACCATGGAGGAGAAGAGTCATGGGGGTCTTGGTCTTACCCCCACCCTCCATGTGCCACATCTTGCTGCTTGTAAACCCACAGTAAGAGAGAGCAATTCCCTGTGCAACAAGCACTCCCAAGGGTTTTCCATCTGCTCCTGGGCAGAAGGGGCAGTTGGTTGGTTTTGCAATGGAGATAGGGAAAGGTTTTGCAAGCCCTGAAGTCCCTCCTTGGCCCTGAAGAAGGGACTGTGTAACCAGCAGAGAGCAGGCTGCTTTCAGCACGTGGTGAGCTACATCATCCCATGTGAAGCCACAGGTACTGGGGCAGCCTGGCTAGAAACCCCTGGTTTAATGGTACTTTATACCTTTTTTCCTCCAGGTTTAGACGAAAGCATGAGAAAAATGGCCACAGCAGAACAGGACTTTGAGTCTTTTTGCCCTGGAAGGATCCCAGAGCGCTTCACAGAGCCTGGCACTGGCATAGAGATGCGTGCTTAAAGCCACCATCCTCAAGGTCTGTGGAAATGAAGCCTGCACTTCATTACCCAAGGTCCCAACTGCCCAAGGATGGCTTGTCTCATATCCAGAGTGTGGCTGCTCTTCATCGTCCCATCCTCACCATGGTTTTGCTGGAGCGATGGCACGGCGGGAGCCCATGGCTGGTATCAGCATCCGTGCTGTGCACAATGCTCATTTGTTTTGGGTGCTAACACAGAATGACACAAAGACTCCAGCTTCATGCTGAAGAAATGGTCCCTTGCTAATTATTAGATTATGAAACGGGTTTCATAATCTAATGAATAATGGGGGGGATGACTCTTTTTTTTAGTTAATTCTGTTTGAATCTGGATTTTTTCATTGTTTGCCCCACAGTTTTTGTTGGTAGGTTGAAAAAGAGACGTGAAAAGAATGGGGAGGCTGGCTTTTATTTGTGCCTTGCCTGTTAAAGCTGTGACTTGGCTCACACAGTAAGTGCAAACAATTCTCTCTTGGCAAGTGTTCAGTGGAGACATTACTGATGACAGACTTTATTAACTGCAGGTTTGCTTGTTATTAAATTCTCTCTATGCTAGTTTCCGAAGCTGCTGGCCTGGCCGGCTGCATCCTATTAGGAGCTTTAGGAAGAAAGAAAAGAACAGAACATTGTATGCAGCGGAGCCAGCGATGAGGAGATAGGGAAAGCCAGCGATGCATTTTGCTTTGGGAAGGAGACCCAAGGAGATAGTGAATGGCGAGGTTTAAAACAAACATTTGTTTGTTTCATTGGGCTAATTGAAGCCGTGCACCACAGATTCCCTGTTTCCAGGTGAAGCTGGGGATATGTTCTGATGTCAGTGTGCTTGGTGCTGCAGGAGGTCAATGTATGTTGCATTAGTTGTTTGGGGGGGAAAAACCACCATTAAAGCACAGGCATGTTTCTAATTTCTCAAAGCCTTGTTTAAAAGGCTTCCCTTCCCCTCTTCCACCCTAGCTATTGTATCTACAGCATGCCACCAATGACTGCCTTCTATACGAAAGAACCTATCTGAAATTGGGTTAATCCCATAGGACTCAATGCCCTTCATCACTGCTCCAACCCTAACAGCCTGGGCAATGTCAGCAGTTCAAAGGGCTGGGTTTTCAAAGGGTGGGTGCCAGATATTTCCTGAAAATCAGCTCCCTTCACAAAGTGTCCCACCTTCAGCTCCCATCAGATAGTCATTTATGGGAGGAATCTTGGCTGGAAGCTTTAAGGCATTTTAATCAGATGGGAGCTGCTCAAATAGAAGAGAGCAGGAATTGATCCACAGTAGCCAAAGTGGACGTATAGGCTGATTTTGTACCAGAGATCTAGAGCAGTTTTGCACTAAGATTACTTTAGATGCTTAAGTGTGCCCTCTAAGGTGATGGCTTAATTCCATCAGCCTAGATCAATACAACCATAATCTGCATTGACAAAAGCAGATGTCTGGTTTGATTCACAATCAGGGTTTTAAGCACACTTCAGATAGGGGGCTGGCTGGTGAGGCAAATTGCAGTGGTTAAACTGTTCAGGTTATGTCCAGGAACACAGTTCATTCCCTCCCTGTTCTAATGCAAAAATCTCCTTTCATCTCAGATTTGGAGGAAAAAAGGAAAACTGCCTGTAGCCAGTTCTGTGAGTTTAGGGACAGGAGTTCCTTCAGCCAAGGGGGTGCAAGAGAGAGATGTTGCTGAGATGTGCCAGGTAGGTTCTTGTCCCTCACAAGACTAGGCTGGATGGAGCCGAGGCCAGGTTGGACACAGGGGCTTGGAGCAACCTGCTCTAGTGGAAGGTGTCCCTGCCTGGGGCAGGAGTTGGAGCTGGAGGAGCTTTAAGGTCCCTTCCAACACAAACCATGCTGTGATTCTAAGATCTCTCCACAGGTCTGTTTTGGCTCAAGGCAGTGAGTGGCCAAAAAGGACCCAAAGCCTTGAGCTGCTTCTGGTCTCCATCCCTTTGACTTTTGGCTATCAAAAGCTGGGTCAGGGAGGGGAAGGAATGATGAAATACTTATTTTCCCTTATTCTCCCCTGTGGGCTTTTGTACCACCACTAACGATGTTTGGTGCCTATGTTTTGCAATTTACCGCTTTGGCACCCAGATGAAGGGGCTGGTTGCACTTTTGATCTGTTTTTCCTCTCAGACCGCAGACACTGTGTTGTTTGAGTTTATTCCCCGGAGCCTCCCTGGTGACGTGGCCCTGAAAGGGGTTTCTCCAAGTCTCCCTTCCCGTATTTGCCATGTAGGTGCTGTGTGACCTTGGGCAGAGGTAGACAAAGTCCCCTCCACAGGATGCTCTGAGGTTCTGCACTGGGGAAGAACTACAAGAGCTTTGCATAAAGGGCAGGATGGACCTTTCATCCATTCCTAATTCAATTTGATCTCCACATACCATTTGCTGATCAAAAGGTGACCCATGTCAACAGAGCCCCAGCACCCTGGAAACACTGGAGTGTTTGATTTCTGGGTAAGTAATAACCTCTCTTGGTCAAAAGCTTTACAGTGTGCTCTCTCTGTCATGTTTTCTGTAACTCCCCTCAATCTGACACTGGTTCACATCTTAGCATGCTGTCTTGATAAAATACATTGCAGGAAAAATCCATATACTCCTGGGACTGGATGAATGGATGTACAATGAGTGTCCAGGTTAAAAGTAGATCGTGTTCTATCCAACCTAAAACTACAGTCAAGGAAAACCAAGTCCACCCCCTCCCTTCATCTTCAAACTGGGACATGAACATTTCAGGCCATGTTTTATCTGTGAGTCTCCCTCCCCAGCTTATGAACACGATAAGGATTGTAACTCAGGTAATGTCAAAGCTATTTAGCTACTGATGGTGAACTTAGATGGGAAAAGCCAGGGACAAAAGGGCTTAAGTTATTTGACTCAATTAACTATAATTTACGAAGCCCAATTCCCAGTTCACTAATCACAGTATCACACAATGGCTATGATTTCAGAAATGGCTTAAATATGTGCCTCTGCTCTACTAGATGTTAAACATGTGCATAAAAATAGACAGATGGGCCATTTCTGAAGCAGAAATGTTTTCCTGAACCCAAACTAACTTCTTAAAAGCAATTGAGCTTTTACATTACCAGAATTAATCCCCTGCTTTGTATTTACCTGTTTTGAGGAGGGAAGTGTTTGGAGAAAGGAGGGAGAGCTGAAGTCTGTAAAACTCTGATGTTTTAAACACTCTCTGCTCGAAGTCCTCCTGCAAGACGGGGGGCTGAAGAAGCTGCCATTGGGGGTCCTCTGGCCAGTGGGTCTCAATGAAGAGCTCAGGGTCAGTAAGGAAGAAAAACTCATCGTGCCTGTAAGGTGAGAGGAGAAGGTGCTACAGAAGGAGCAAGAAAACCCTTAACATCACACATAGTCACAGTGCATCACTGTAAGGGAATGTGTGGAGTATACCATCAGTGTGCAGTATACCATCAGAGCTGCACCAACATCAGTAAGGGACGACCAAGCTCTCATTTGGCATTTCATTCTCTGCTATCTTTATTTTCTCTCTATTTTTCCCACTGATAAGCCCAAAGCTGAAACTGCAGCTCCCAGCCCTGTACCAGAACTCCCCCAGTAAAGATGACCCTATGAGCTGCAGAGGAGACAATTTTACTGGGTGAGTCCTTTACCAAGGCCTGTTACTTGAGGATGTATTTCGAGATGATTCTGCCTTAAAGCTCTTCCAAGAATTTATGTATGATTTAAGAAACAAAACACATGTTGGTTCCAGTGTGAATGATCCTAACCTGATTTCCAGACATCACCCCTGCTGAGGTGCTGTCTTAGTGGATCAATGTGCAGATTCAGCCTCAGACTTCAGGTCACCCAATGAAGCCCTGTTACATCTGTTGACCCAAAGGTTTTGAGGACTCTGTGATGGGCCCACAACAAGCTGGTATCTCTGCCAGTTGCTCGAGGTGATGTTTCATTCTCTCTCTCCTCTTTTCCCCATGCTCAGCTAAAATCAACCCACACTCACTGGTGTTTTAAGCTTTTCTCAGCAAGATAATTACCTATTAGAAATTACACAATTATTTCATTACGCATTATTAGAGGGGAAAAGAAAATACAATCCCATAATACAGTTAATGGGAATTATTAAATTGTACAAATAAATTTCATGACAGTCATTATTTGCTTAGCATGGGCCGAGAAATCTCAAGTAATTACATATGGAACCACATCAGAGCAAAGTTGCTGTGAAAATGAGGATTTGTTACTTCATAAGTGATACTCGTTGCAGGTTAAAAACAAGTTACAGGGGAAATTATCATCTGAAAAGTTACTGCCCCAGCTCAGGGAATAAAGCACTTCATGGAGGTGGATGCATGCGGATGTTCCACGTTTGCATGAGATCCCTGAGCACCCATCATTGTTGAGGATGAGCAGAATAGCTTTCTGGTCCTTCTGCCAGTAGCTTGTGTGGGTGTACCTGAAAACAGGGGCTTAAGGCCTGGTGAACCCACTCTTTAAGGAGTATTTAGAAGGGTTGGGATGGTCATTCCGGGGTGTAACCAAAGTCAGGTTGAGCCTTGTCCATTTGTGTTGGGGACCAGGTCTCCAGTGATGGCAGGGGAAGAGGTGTCTTACCTGGGCATGAACAACCTGTTCTCTGCATCCACGGTCCCTGCGCCCCAGCAAGCGTCCAGGAGGCACCACTGTCCTTCCAGCTCCACCGCGTTCCACATGTGGCTGCTCTTCTGCTGCTGGCACCACCGGCCACCGTGGGATCCCGGGCTCCGGCCAAACCCTGGGACCTGCACACAGCTCAAACCCGCTTCCCTGTCCAGGGAGAGTCAGCAGGGACATACTGCAGCCCAAGCAGTGCTTTGTGCTTGCTTCCTTGGAGAGCAACGCAACCTGCGTGGTAAGTGCAACCTCCTTCTTAAAGCCAGGGCCCTGCTTGTGCAAGCTGTTGGCCAAATGCAGCTTGTATTCGGCCCCTGCTTTCCCCACATCTACTCCCAACCCTCATCTCTGGATAATCTGTCAAAAGAGATATCACAGAATCCCAGCCTGGTTTGTGTTGAAGGGACCTCAAAGCTCCTCCAGCTCCAACCCCTGCCCCGGGCAGGGACACCTTCCACTAGAGCAGGTTGCTCCAAGCCCCTGTGTCCAACCTGCCCTTGAACACTGCCAGGGATGGGGCAGCCACAGCTTCTCTGGGCACCCTGTGCCAGCGCCTCAGCACCCTCACAGGGAAGAGCTTCTGCCCAAGAGCTCATCTCAATCTCCCCTCTGGCAGGTTCAAGCCATTCCCCTTGGCCTGTCCCTCCATCCCTTGTCCAAAGCCCCTCTCCAGGTCTCCTGGAGCCCCTTTAGGCCCTGGAGCTGCTCTAAGGTGTCTCCTTCAGGAGCCTCCTCTTCTCCAGCTGCCCCAGCCCAGCTCTCTCAGCCTGGCTGCACAGGGCAGACATGCACTCCTCCATCCAAGCAGAGCAGAAGGGAGGCAGCTGCTGTGCCTGGGGACATGGTGCCTAAACAATACTGGTTGTATGGCAATCCCCGTGCCAGATGTATGTCCCCACCTCAGCTCTTCAAGGGGGCAGGAGAAGAAAGCCCAAGGTGAGTTTTACCTGCACATTTCCTGGCATAAATGGGCATAACCAGAACACACAGCTCGTCCTGTTTGCAGGACCTCCTCTGGCATGTGGATCTTCTGAGACAGCCCCAAGAATCCATCCACATCATATTCTAGGAAAGGGAGAATACCATGCAATTTCAGGCCAACATAAGGGCTTATTATTTCCAAAACAATCCCATTCCTTCTTCTGCCCAACCCTATTTCTCTGCCTACCCACCCTGGAAGCCATGACAGCTCTTCTATCCACTATTATTCGAGACTCTGAATTCCCCATTCGAGCAGAGAATTGCCAAAGCCTTGGGGGAATTGGGCTCCCAGTGCATGTAAACAGCCTTTGTGCCATTCAACTGAGGTACAGTGACAGTCACATTGTCTCACACACATGGATGTAGTAGGGTCAAGTAGCATGAAGGGACTGCATTGTGCTGGGATTCCTGTGTCCCCATATGACTGCTAACAGGCTTAGTTCAGCCTCATCAAATGCGCATTGTCATCAGGGAAACAGCCTCCGATGGTGCACCAGAGGCAGGTAGGCTTTGCTGGTGTCTCCAGGAGGCTGGACTTGAGTGCCACTGAAGCAAGATGCTATTTCCAGGGTGGAGGATCCCATAGTGGGAACCAGTTCTTATTCCAGGCACTTGCCTGAATTCAAAAGGGGATCATTGCAGCTCATGACAGCAACAGGAATATTGTGGAGTCTTTATTCTGCAGGGCATGAAGAGCCTAAGTCCGGGCGGTGACATGAAGAAAGGACTTGGCACTTCTCTTCAAAGCAGGGGGACCAGACTTACCGATGTTGTGGCAGAGCCAGAACCATATTGCCCACAGGGTCTCCAGTTTGCTCTGGGATTTGGCAGTGATCAGGGGAACGACGGCCTGGACGGATAATGTGGAGTGCCCAGATTTCAGCTGCAATGGAGAGGATGGGTGAGTTAGAGGGAATCCGGGTGGGTGACCACTATATGGGTGGATGGCTGCTCCACAGGGTGTGCTCACTGGAAGGAGAATGCACACCACAAAAACCCCAAAGCTGCATTTCCTCCCCCCAGAATTTAGAACTGAAAAATACCATTTGTGGTAGAACAGGGTGTTTTCCCATTTTCCTCGTCTTTATAAATGCCTGAGGGCTGGAGTTGCAGGCTGGAGGAAATGAAGATGGCATTTCCCATTCCTTTGGAGCAGCTGGTTGTGACATACAGTGTCATTGCTCTGGTGCCCTCCCTGTCCAGATCAGCGTGTCCTGGAGGTGGGTCTGTCCCCGTGGTGCTGCTTTGCAAGGCTTGACTAGGGACAGCAAGTTTCCATTCCTGCACTGTTTAACACTCAGTGTATTCATGCAGAAGAGTCACACTTGTGACTCAGTTGCTCTTCTCGAGGCTGTGAAACCTCGCTCAAACCCATGCACCAAAATGAATGGAAAGAAGATTTTTGCCCTTAACCACTGTAGTTTCACTTTTTAAACCATACCTGACCCCAAACAAAGCCTTTCTGCCCCTTTCCTCCCATTCATGCATTCACATTTCTGGGCTCTTCCCTCCTTTGTAATAGCACATTTTTAGCAGCAGGCTTTTCTTTCACTGAGTTAAATATAGTCCAGCTCGTTTCTCCAACGTCCTTCCCCTGTTATTTCATTCCTCAATGATTTTCCTGTCCCAACCATCTGTAAGATAGTTTCACATGCATGGAAATCGCTTTCTTTTTTTGCTTGTGGGAAGTGTTGCTTTTGTAATGGCCAAAGATTTTCCTTGGCTTAAAAACATCAGTGCAGTCAGAGAGCACCTATGTCAAAATGATGGTGCTTACATGAGGTTGCTATGAGTGTGCTTCTGGTAGACAAACAAATAAAGGGAATTATTCCCAAAGGGATAAAAATTATATCCAGCCATTAAACGTCTAGCTACCTTCTTCCCTGTTTGCACATGTTGATGCAAATTCCACCCAGGTCCATGCTATTCTTTGTTTCAGTCAGAGATGGTAAAAAGTAGGTCCTAGACAGAGAGTTGCAATGTTCCCAACCAACCCTGGTCCTGACCATGCCTGAAGACCCTGGGTCAGAGCATCTTGTGTAGCACTAGCTGCTGGCTGCACCGCAGTGTTTGGAGTTGAAGGATGGAGCTGTTGTCTCCAAATCCACCCAGGCAATGATCCTGACAAGACCTTCTCACATGGTTAAGACAGATGCATGCAAGCAGTCTGCAGACTACTCCCAAATGGCCAGCAAACAAGTTCAGCTTTGTGCCTGCACTGCCTGGGGCTCTCCCATCAACCACCTTCTCCCAGGGGACCGGCAGCAGGGCTTGGTGTAGGGGGAGAGGGGACAATCCTGGCCAAGGAGCCATCACCAGAGGTTCAATACCCTACTCACAGGTGGTCAGTAAACTGCTTTACTGCTGCTCTTGGTACCAAGAATTCGTGGCTAAGAGGAAGAGCTGAGGTG
The DNA here is from genome assembly GCF_000696875.1 of Nestor notabilis. Classification (NCBI taxonomy): domain Eukaryota; kingdom Metazoa; phylum Chordata; class Aves; order Psittaciformes; family Psittacidae; genus Nestor; species Nestor notabilis. The sequence goes on along the minus strand of NW_009929789.1, from coordinate 310,559 downwards.
CACCAGGTTTTAGCGCAGGCAGCACTTTGAATAAACAGGGAAACAAGTTGTTCCCATGACTCCCCACTGCCTTGAAGGTATTTTTGGTTGTTTATTATCCTCTTTTTCCTATCTTCCAACTCCCTCCCCCTCTATTCTCTTTAATAGACTAGGTAGACTCTGAAATCCTCAAGCATCCTTCTTCCCAAGGGAGATTAACCTCAGGCTAGGTACAAATTACAGGTTTCAACAATAATAGAGAGCACAATTATCCTTGTGCCTCTTCACTCTTGCTAATGAGTTGACCTGTAAGCTGCAAACACTGCATTGATTCAGCATTCCCTGCACATGGTTCAGGTAACAGGAAGGAATTGCAGAATTCCTTCTGGGATTCTGAGCATCCAGAAAGTGGGAGAGATGTATAACTACAAGCAGTCTGAAAAGGGGACAAAACCAATGCTCCTGCTTGAGATTTGAGCTGCCACAGATATGAAGGGGTTGGTGGACGTGGCCAGACTGTGTGGTTATTGCTGGCTCCATGTGCTTTTTATGCAGGAAGGATGCTGGCTAACCAGCTCCCAGGCTAACTAAACACAGCTTTGGGGCATTCCGAGTCCCTTCTTCCCCTTACACCCTTTCTAGGAGGTTTTCCAGGATCCCTCTACCCCACTGGGGTCCTGTTTGGGACCCTGATAAGATGTGTCCCATGGTGAAACCAGCCCATCTTCCCAGTTTTGCATGGTGAGCTGCAGCAAGTGCTGCATATTGCAGCTACACACCAGTGCTGGCTGGAAACAGGCACCAGTGGGCCCTGGGTGGACAGCAGATCTTCAGAGGTAGCACAGCAATTTTTCCCCATAGTTATGACCAGTTCTTAGCCCTTGTGAGATATTCTGGTTTTGTTGTAAGGCACCACCTTGTCACTGCTGTCCTCAGAGCACACGGTGAAAGGCTGAATGTTCGGATGTGGATTCTGCTGATGGCACCATCTGCTAATGGCACCACCTGTATTCCTACTAAAGGACACCAGGACCTACCTGCTGGCTCACATGTAGGACATGGGTGTCTATGTGGCTGAAAACCTTTGAGTCAGAGAAGAAATCTCTTCTGGACTTTCTCTGGGGCTTTTTAGCCTGTTTCTCTCCTTCCAAGATGCTAAGCCCTTCCTTGGGATGCAGAACTGGAGAGCAGCTCCCTGCAGTCACGGATGACTTTTGGAAGGTAGTTGTTTTGCTGCTGTTGTTCACTTTGTTGGCCCAAAACGTGAAAACTGCTTTGGAGGGGGAATTCTTGGGCTCATTTCTTACTTTCTGTGTAGCTGAGCCTCTCTTGAGCACCCCTTCCTTGTTCCTCTTCACGTTGGTGTCTCCATGAGGGAGTTTCTCTGAGGTCATGCAGCTGATCTCATCAGAGTCATGTCCCAGGGGAAAGTTGCCATTACAGACATCTGACATCTGAGCTTCCCTCCAGTGAGGCAGCATGTTTTCTGTCTGGGATGGCACTGTGTTTCCTCTGTGGTTCTCGGGATGGGCCTGTCTCGATGTGCTTTGGGTTTGTTTTTCATGGTGGTTGCCATTCCTGGAGTGACAGGAGGGAATCGTCTCGTTTGCTTTGATAGTCTGGGATTTGGATGACTTGCCTCTGTCATAGCTGGTCTTCATCTGTGCAGTGGGTAAGGGGGTGATGAAACCACGGAGGCCTGCGGATGGAAAGACAGATGATGGTTTCAAGAGAAGAATGTGCCCTGCACTGATTGCTTCAGAGCCTGTCTGTCTATACGGTTAATTACAGCAAACCAGGATTTGGTCAGCTTGGTTTGCCCAAAAGCAGTGATTTTTCTCCAAATTCTAGAAGTAAGGTGGGATGGAAATGGCTCAGAGAAGCCCTTGGGCTGTTTCAAAGTGCAAATACTCTTTTTGGGGGGGATAGTAGGAGATACAGTGGTGGGCTATCAACAGTTCATTTTTGCACTGTAAGGGAATAGAAAATGCAGGGTTATTCCTTTCACAAAGAAAAGGTGAGGAGACATTTAGATGTGTCAGAAGGGTCTGCAAGTGGGCGCAGAGAATAGGTGAGTGCCTCAGTTTACCTACATGAAACTAGGACTAACCACGTAGCATTTCTCCTTGCCCCCAGAGCCAGGAATCAAGAGGAGTAAAGAATTAATAGAATTAGTGTTTAGGTGCTTCAGAGGCGTACGTCTTCCAGGGAATCTTTCCTTTGGGAATAACTCCCACCTCCCACCCAAGATGTTTTTGTTTTGCTCAGATTCTCTTCTGCCATTCAGGTTCTGCATTAAAATGTCGTTCTTTGTATTACTGCTTTGCCCTGGAAATGTAAGTGTGTTGATTTAGAAGTCTGCAGGAGGAAAACATGTGAAAAAGTGGAAAGAAAGGTGCAGTCCAGGATTGATGAGGGCTTTGGGTTAAAGCTGTGGGTACAGCCAGCCTCTTGCAAGCCCTCAACATCTGCGCAGCGCTCGTTAGTTTTATCTTGGTTTAGCTTCTATTTGGCTGTTGTTGTTTTTAATCATAAAATGACTATTTGTGCAATGCAAACAGCAGAGCCTGCTGTGAGCCACTTAGTGTAGCCCAGAAATGTCACTCTGTGTGTTCATCCAGCCTCTCCCATGTGGAGACCGGCTGGGTTTTTAACACTGGGGCACTGGCCTCGCTCTTCCAGGAAAACGGGATGTACTCATCCCTCTGCTACCTTGGTTTTCCCCCCATCATTGCTTGGGATTGAGGCTTGCAAAGGTAGGACCAGAAGGGATAAGGGATCGTGACTCTCCAAGCTTATTCTTATTAGTACATGCATGCATGTTTAAATGTTGAGATGATGCAAACAGCATCAACCCAGCGCTGGATGCTCAGATAACCAGAGGATGCCCCAGTGCGAGAATGTCCCCTAGGTGCATGGGATGTTCTTCTTTGCAGGACAGCCATAATGTAGCCCAAACCACATCATTGCCACGAGGATTTGGCACAGTCCACCAAGCCTGTATGTCCTGTGTTTACTCCCAGACCACATCTGAGCCGAAAGAGACTTGTTCGTGCCCTGCTGTTGACACATTCAAGTTGTCCTTGTGCATGTGAGCTGCAGTCACTGCTGGGCTGCTCTCCCATCCCCAGACACCCGCTGTCACAGGCAGAGAGGGGTTTTGCCTGCCACTTCCTAAGTGAGCAGCAAGAGGCCACTTCTGAACCCTTCACGGCTGTTACCTGACGTGAACTGGGGCATTGGTAACTCAAGACAACATAAATCCCAGCAGATGCCAGAGGCTTTCTCTCCACTTTGGCAGAGCTTGATTCTGCAAAGTTAACCCTACGTTGGTGGGACTGGGGGGCTCTAAGCCCATTTTTCCATAGCTGTGCTTTCTGAGCACGAGACTCTTGTGCTGCCTTCCCATATGGCAAGGGAAGGGAGTAAATAGCTTGGGACTGGGGTGAGTTTAGCCATGATCTCAAAAATACTGGGAAAACCCAGTTCTCTCCAGGTGACTGAAAATACACAAATCCTCACTTGCCTGGTTTTAGTTCTTAATCTGAGCACTTTTCCTTGGGTTTAAACTGAACATCTCATTTTAAATCAATGCCACTTCTGTATTTATGGCTTCAAAGAAATATAAGCAAAAACACCACTTCGATATTAGCCTAAAGAGTTTCCTCTCCCCGTGACTTAATCATGATGTTTCACACACAACCCCTGCCTCAAAAATCCCTAAATCACTGCTTGCCAATAATCAGAGAAGAAGATAACAGGAGAGTGCTGATGCTTCCTTACTTTTCCCACTGATTTAATCCGTGGTTGTAGACAGTGGGTCTTTGAAAGTGGGTCTTTGATCTTAGTGCAACCTCTGTTCACACCTGCAGGTTGGCCAGCCCCTTCCCCACATCCCATAGTACCCTGGAGATGGTAACACATTAATCCGTGAAACACCAACTCTGGAAGGGACATTTCAGCCCAGAGGTGCCATTGCAGAGGGGTCAGGGAGAGGTGGGAGAAGGGCTAGCAGCTGCTCGGTTTGAATAGGAGAAGGACCCCGCGCCTTCCCAGCCATGGTTGTGCTATCAGCAGGCTCTCGACTCGCATTCCCAGGCAGGCATTTTGCTCCTGGCAGATAAATGTGATTTTAAAATACCCCAGACAACATTACTGCTGGCAGCTCATGCAGTTTCAATGTTGGGAGTACAGGAATTGCTTTGTCTTTATAAGCAGTAACAGCAGCAGCTTAGAGGTATAATGGATGGGGTGGAAAACCTCCACAAGATGAACAGATAGAGACCATCTGACATCTCTGCAGCATCCCTCCCATGGTAACCAGCCTGGCAGTGGATGGAGAGGGGAAGGGAAATGCCTTGGGGAGTGCTGAGCTGGCAAAAGAGCTCTTGCAGTGCAGAGGGTTTGGGGTGAGGAAGGTGGAGGTGGTCAGGAGACATGGGGAGGACCATAAAGAGGCCACCAAAGCAAAGCCATGGCCATTCCACATGGGGATGTGGCACTTTGTCCCGCTATGGTACAGGCAAGCAAATAGATGGGAGTAAATGCAGAACGGGTGGGAAAACCCTGGGAAATGATCTCCAGTTTGGTGGCAGGACCAGGAGTGACCCATAGCAGCGGGCAAGGGGGTTAACGGCAGAGCCAACAAAACCTTTGCAGAAGGGGGATGTTCCTACTCACCCTGCTCACACACAGCCGTGGCTCCCGAGGTTTGCAAAGGGCAGCCCCTTGTCCCTTTTATACACATGCCGAATCGGGACCATCTTTGTGTTTTTGTCACACCTTGCTAATGTCAGGAGGGCTAAAAATACTGCAAAGCGCCGCTGAGCAAGGGAACATTGCTGCTGCCAACCAAAGCCTCTGCAGGCCTGGCACTGCTGCGGAGTGTGGGGGCCAGGCTGTATTTACAGGAGGGAGAGGGGAGAGATAAGAAAGAGGCTTTCTCTTATCAGCAACGAGGCTTTGGCAAGGCAGCAGTGGCTGGCTTGTGTCCATCGCCCCTCCCTGGGGAGGGCAGCCAATGGGTTTGGGTGTTTCTGTAGGGTTTTGTAAGGTATTTCTGCCTTGGTTGTGCTTTTCTGGGCACCTTTCACTGGTACTGCTTTGAATTTCACCACCTTGGCTTTGCCCTGGTAGGGATCTGGGGAAAGCCTAGAGTTTTGAGCTTGTCCTCTCTCTTCCTCTACTCAATAGCACCACTTGGAAAGATCTTACTGTCTTGTGAGATGCTCGTAACACCTTTTCCATCATCTGCATCTGCCCTTAACTTTTTGCATCCTCAATTTTCCCACTCTTCTGCAAAATTCCTATCGGGCTGCATCTGCAGGATTGGAAGGGAAACTCTTCATTCTGGCTTTGCACAGCACAGGCTGCTTTGCAGCCCTTGTCCTTAGCTTGGTACCCTTGGAAGGCCCCAGTGCTCATCAGTCTAAAGAAGGCTGTCATAGAGGTGACCAAGAACTTGAAATATGGCTGTTGGAATATTGTTCTTTATTATTATCTAACTATGTTCCACTAAGTGGCATCATCTCCCTTGTTTCTGTTCACTCCTCTTAACTCTGTTTCCAAATATACAAAACTTCATCAAGCAGACAGGAAATAATAAGGGAGGAAAAATATTTGCCAACAGAATGGAAATGGATTTGGGGAAGAATTTTCTCCAATTTTTGGCCAAATGTGAGGAGGGAAAAAGAAGGAGGAGAAGACTTTGGAAAAAGAGATGGAACATTGCATTTAAACTCCCCCCAGATCTTAGCTCTCTTTACCTGAGGTTTGAAACCCACAACCTCCTGATGCTGCAAGCTCTCCCTGGCTCCCTTCTTGGTGCAGGGTTGGCTCTGATTTGGATGCAGTGGCCACCACACCCTGCTGCTGGAGAGCACAATGTGTCATTTGGGTCCCAGCAATGATACCTTCCTAATTGGCAGAAAATGGCTTCAAAATGAAATCTTCACAGCAAGTGGGTTTTGGCAGCTGGGAGCTGGCAAAGGAAGCTCCTGGGTCTTGCGGGAGAGAGCACGAGATGCCATAGCTCAAAGATGTTTCCAGTTATGTGTGGCTATTCATGGGTCTGTTTTGGAATTGGTGGCCCTGTGCTGGTCTCTACCCAATCCAGAGACCTACTGAAACACTTCAGAAGGCTCTGTAAGGCATTACAGCTCCTGGATAATGTAGTTTTGGAGCCAAGGTATGAGTTCATGCCTCCAGGCAGACAGTCTGGCCATGGTACAGCCCACTGTCAATGGGACCCTGCTTCTTTAGTCTGGGAAACCAGTGACATCTCACCTGGGTGCTGGCCACCTCCTTCCACTGGTTACAGAAACAGATTTGGGGCATCCGTGCTCACCAATGAGACAGCTAAGGTGAGGCTTGTCAGAGAACTTTGGTCTCTGACATGCAGCAAGTTGTCACTGTCCTTGCTGTGGTACTCTCTTGCTAGATGATGTCCAATGGATGAACCAAAGCTTTTGCAATTGAAATAGGGGGGGAAATCCCACACCACACAGACCAAAAAGTGATGAGCCAATATGAGTTGCCATAGCTGGGCAGCTCCACTGACCACCAGCCAGAGGCAAAGAGGTTTTGCAGGTGCTGTGGGAAAAGGTGAGCTTGCAGGGAGGGTGTGAAACAGAGGGATGAGGTGTTGCTGTGATTGTATCTGGGGTCTTTTCTCAGAGAGACAGGGAGAAGACGAAGGGTGATGGGCACAAGTCACTCGTGGGGACATTCCAACTGGACACAAGAGGAAAATTGTTCACAGTGGGAGCAACCAGCTGTTGGAATAATGTCCTCAGGGAAGTGATGGATTCCCCAGCACTGGACACTTCGGCTAGACAGGGTCCTGGGACATCTAGTTTAGTTCATGCTTTGCCTAGAAAGGTTCGACCAGATGATCTTTGAGGTCCCTTCCAACCTGGGATTGGAAATGGCTGGAAATAACACAACGTTGCTTGCTTGGAGATTCAGCAGCTCACAAAGGATGAACCAGGCAAGCCTGGAGATGGCGTTGGGATCGGAGGTGAGACAGAAGGGGGCATAGAGGCCTTAGACAACAAAGGCATATCACTCATTCCTTCCTTTCAGAGGGGCAAACAGTGCAAAGAGAATCAGGATACAGAAAGAGTTAACCTGGCCGAGGCAAGGAGCTAAAAATACACTTGCAGAGAGGTATTTACATGGGCAATAAAGGCCAGTTTGCATTAGAGGAGCTGTGGCAGTAACCCCGTGTGGAGACAAGAGCCTTGATGAGCTGGTGGGCAGGGGAAGGCATTGCTTTGAAATGCCAGGTGGGATGGGTGCAGGCTCCAGCTGCGCAAGGAAAACTACCCACACCAACTAAGACTTCAACAGATTTGCTTCTTATTATCCACGTATGGCAGGAAAGGCCAATTTCTATATCCATTTGTAGCTGTCAGTGGGTGTTTGCAGATCAGGCCAAGACAGCTAGAGAAGGGGGCTGGAACTAGGTGAGCTTTAAGGTCCCTTCCAACCCAAACCATTCTGTGATTCTATGACTCTTGTCTAATAGTTGTGCTGTCCCCATCTTGGTGGAGAGGAGATCAAACTAACCCGTTGGGCTGGATTGCATCCCCTAGGCCATACCCGCTGCTAAGCCATGGCATTGCTAATACTGCAGAGTAAGGAGAAACTTCAGACAGAGAAGTATCTACCTCTGAACCAGGGCTGATCTCATGCTCTTTGCTTCATCCCTGCAGAGCAACGTGGGATTTACAGGGCTGGAGTTGAATGCTGTGCCTGGGAGAGGGACTAGCCATGGGCTCCGGACCAAGGCAGACGGATCGTGGCAGCAGTTCTGCAGCCTTCTCATGCAGAGTGTGGTTGAGAAAGTAATTTTCATTGTAATCTTTTATTTTACTTGAGAAGCCTTCCAGGCTCGGGGAGTCTCCTGGCTCGAAAGCCAGGAGCTGGTTTGGGGTTGGGTTTTTTGCCTGTTTTTTTTCCC
>NW_009929789.1:291304-302586 GCF_000696875.1 Nestor notabilis | reverse complement strand
AAGCACGCAACAGGAAACCAAAATTTAAGAGACAAGAGAGAATTGCTCACTCTGCAGATATTGGAAGTGAGCTGCTTTTCCAGTTTATTTCCCTGGAAAGAGGGGATGAATACATGGAAATAAAGCAAAGGCTGTGTTTTAAAATGCTCCAGACAAGCCCCTTCACCTAATGTAGGTGTGGGTTGGCTTTTCTTGCCTTCCCTGCCTTCCTAGCCTGGCAGATGCTAAGCCCGGAGCAGGCAAGGAGATCCACGGCTGGTTTTGAAACCAGCAGTGAGCTGTGTTTGAACAAGAGCGTGTCTTTCAGGAGGGAACCCCAACTCAAATCAAAGCATCCAGGAGGGTCTGAGTTCACCCCAGTCACTCAGAAACCAACATAGTGTTGTTCGTGCAGCTAAAACCTCTGATTTAATTGGGCTCTGCAGTTTTCCAGTCTACAAGGAACAGCTCTGGACACTGGTTACGTCCATTGCTTGATTTGAAAGTCATTGGCCAAAATGTGCACTCTTTGTGGGTCAGGGCCACTTTTTGTACAACATCCACTGAGCTGGGGCTAATGTCTAAGGGGTGTATGCTTCTTATGAGCACCTGTAGGGACAGGACAAGGGGAATGGCTTGAACCTGCCAGAGGGGAGATTGAGATGAGCTCTTGGGCAGAAGCTCTTCCCTGTGAGGGTGCTGAGGCGCTGGCACAGGGTGCCCAGAGAAGCTGTGGCTGCCCCATCCCTGGCAGTGTTCAAGGGCAGGTTGGACACAGGGGCTTGGAGCAACCTGCTCTAGTGGAAGGTGTCCCTGCCCGGGGCAGGGGTTGGAGCTGGAGGAGCTTTAAGCTCCCTTCAACCCAATCCAGTCTGGGATTCATATCTAAGAATTTTACAGCAATCCCAGCTGGACAAGGATTTGTGTTCTGGGGTGGCCTTTGAAAGCACGAGATTAAAAAGCTACATGAAACAAACGGGTGATGCTTCAGTATGTTTTCTGATTTGGAGGTCTTTCTAATACTATTTTAAAGCTGTTTTTTTTTACAGTATTCATGAAGATAAGAAATTAGGAGTCCAGAAAAAAAAGAAATGGAAAACTGGGGTTCCTGCTTTCTCCTCTGAGGCTGTCAGATAAACCATTTGATTTGATTAGGTATCTCCTAATCAAATGAGGATCACAGGTGAAAATATCCATGTTCCTCAGCCTCCCTCGCTGCAGGCTTATCATAGAATCACAGCATGGGTTGGGTTGGAAAGGACCTTAAGATCATCCAGTTCCAAGCCCCTGCCACGGGCAGGGATACCTCACCCCAGACCATGTCACCCAAGGCTCTGTCCAACATGCTTATAGGAACTCGAGCTCACAGCCTTGTCACATGGGACCCAACCTCAGGTGGGACCTTTCCCCATTGCTGCAGCACAAGGAACACGTTTATAGTGCCACAAAAAGACCTCTTGATGGGAGTGAGCTCCTGTTTGGTAGAGCTCATCCATCCGTGCCAGGCTGCTGGAGCTGCTGTGGTGCTAAGGTGCTCTTCAAGGAACAATACAGGAAACAATGCATCAGGCACGTCTGTCACCACGTTGCCTCATCTCATGCATCACTGTCTTTGATGACCTTTTTCGTGTGTTTTTGCTTAATGAATAGTTGTTTTTTGCAGACTGGGTAAGAACACAGGGCTTTTGACAGCTCCCTTCTGTCATAGTTTCCTTCCCTTTCGTCTCCTCTGTTTTGTTTTGTGATTTCTTTCAGGTGAATACTTGAACCAGAAATGAGTCAACTCTGGGTTTTTTCCTATTCTGATCAAAAGCACAAACCATCCAGCAGAGACTGGGCACATTCTACTTTCTGGACTCACTGTGCTGGCATCTCACAACAAAGATGTGTTTGATGAGCCTCTAATAACACTACAAAGAGCTGCCCCCTCTTGCAGCCTCCCTCCTGGCACCAATCTGACACAAAAATCTTTGAAGCTTGGACAAGTATTTAATTGACATCACTGAGCTGGCCCAGTGTCATCGTGCTGAAGCTGTCGGGCTGCTGCAGACACAGTGAAGGAGCAATGTAAGTGACCTTTTCCTTTAGAAGAGGATGGAGTGATGGGGAAGCACAGCCAAGGATTGGAGCATACACCCTCCCTGGGGCATTGCAATGCTTTGCTACTCTATATCATGTCTTACCATACAGAGCACATGATCATAGAATCACAGAGTGGTTTGTGTTGGAAGGGAGCTTAAAGCTCCTCCAGCTCCAACCCCTGCCCCAGGCAGGGACACCTTCCACTAGAGCAGGTTGCTCCAAGCCCCTGTGTCCAACCTGGCCTTGAACACTGCCAGGGATGGGGCAGCCACAGCTTCTCTGGGCACCCTGTGCCAGCGCCTCAGCACCCTCCCAGGGAAGAGCTTTTGCCTTAGATCCAACCTGAACTACCCCATTTCAGTTTGAACCCACTGCTTTTTGTCCTATTGCTACAGTCCCTGATGAAGGGCCCCTCTCCAGCATTCACAGTGGCCCATAGGATTTCCTGATGTTCTCATAATACACAGCAACAGGGCTGGGTTTGACTGTGTTTTGTTGGCTGGTGGTATAAAAAGTCCCCATGGCTCAGCTGATGCACAGGGGCATGCTAAGTTTGCGTGTAGATCTGCCAGGGAGTATGACTATCCTTCATCTCTGGTTGCAGGTACCAGTCAAGAACTGGTACACCACTAAAGACTTCATGATTACTCAGTATCCCAAAACATAAGAGATGTTCTGGGTGTCTCGTATCAGCATTGGGAAAATTTTGAAACATAAATCTTGGGGAAAAGGTGGGGAAATGATGGACCAAAACTTGGAGTCCTGGGGGGTCTGTTTGTCAGATAAGGTAGAAAGACCATGGGGTCCATTTGGACCCACACAGCAGGTTTGCAGACATGGTGTTGGGTTGTGATAGTCTGCAAAGCAAAACTGCTCACACCACCAGCAGCAAATCATAGAATCACAGGATGGTTTGGGTTGGAAGGGACCTTAAATATCATCTGGTTCCAGAATCGGTCCACAGAAGAGGCCAAATGATGCCACCAGGTATGTGATGATAAATACACCTCCCAGCTTGCACTAGCAATGCTCACTGTGTTGTGTCTTCAGTTTTGCACTGATTCTTGTCTCCTTCCCATCCACTGTCAGTCGTGCCTGAGTCAGAGCAGACAGGGACGGCTGTTACAAGAGATGTATTCCCAGGAATACACCTTGTCTATTTTTACTTATCCCTGCTTTGCAAGGATGGGGTGTGTGGGAAGAACAAGTGATCTACCCTTGCGCATTGAAAGGGAGGCAGAAACTAATATTTTAATGCAAGATTATGCTTGAAAACCACCAAACCTGGATTTAAGGTTTTGACTGGACTTAGAGGTGACTTTGCAAAGAAAATGGACATTTTCCCATCCCCTGGCACAGCCACCAAGCAGGAGAAAGCACTGAGACAAGCAGCCAGCTCTTTTCCAAGAGTTAAGAGGAAGGATTCACCTTCCTCAGGAGCCTGGCCATCAACACAGCAGGCATTGGCTGTGCTTGGGCTGTGAAGTTGGCTTAAATTTTCCTTTGTTGCCTGGCTGTCCCAAAATAACAGAGAAGGGACCTTGGATGCCATCTATTGGAGAAGACAAGCTGGCTTCGTCTGTGTGCGTGATAATACACCACTGCAAATGGGCTGGATGTTTCTGCTCAAAAATTCACTTCCATCTGGAGAGGATGGGTAGTAAAGTGTCTTGTCTTTGTTGTACAGGGACAGGCAAAGGTACATGCTGTACTATGGATGTTCAACACAAACATAATCTCGGTCAAACCCTCTTGGAGAATAGAGTAGTGGAATAGTGTGATTTCTTAGCAGTGAGTGGTTTGCTGATGTGTATTTGGGCAAAGGAGAAGAACAAAGACCATGGCTGGTTCTACTTAGCAGCCGTGGGGCTGTTGTTTGCTCTGAAACCAGAAACTTGCTCCTCTCCTGGTTTGGCGACCAAGGACAGCACATACATTACTGACATTGTGGGACTGAGGTGCAGGACTGAGATGTGTCCAAAACGGTGTTCTCCTGATGGTTCCATCAGTGTCCAGGATATCCGGACCAGAGACCTCCTGGCCTACAAGCTGAGCAGGGGCATGCTCCTACTATTCTTACATACGATAAAGTTCAGTTTATTGTAGTGCCTTGTTCCTTTCCTCTTGGATCATGCATGTTTGTGGGGACCCATGGATGCTGCTTAGGTTTACCAGGGTTTTGTCCCCCTTTAGAAGGATTGAGTGTGTATGTGGTGCTTGCAAGCAATAGTCTGGTTCCATCTGGCATCAGCTAGGGATCCGATATTACACACCCCAGGACTATTTTCATTGGGCTGACTATTGTTGCTGGTGTAACAGGCAGCTCTGTAATCATAACTCTTGTTCTTCATGGATCTCCATGGACCCATTAAACCCTATTGTAATCTGCAGGATCCCTAGAGTATAGGAAAATTAATAGCAGTGCCTATACACTACAATTACCACCAGGCGAAACTCAGAAAGCCCTTTTTGATGGAAAGCCCAAATCTCTGGGAAATTGATTCAAAAGTACAACTCTTAGGAAAAGAGGGATCCTGAAATCACAGTTCAGAAAGCCTCTTTCTCAGCTATATAAACCCTTACATGTTGAGGTTCTCTATGAGAGATCAGCCCCTCTTTTCCTTTTCATTTACTCTCAGTGTTATGATAAAACCCCCCAAACAACAGAGCACCATAAACCAGCTGCTCCTCTAATTACTATTGAAACAACTTCTTTTACCATCTAACTCCAAATGTCAAACCATTCCCTTCCAGCAGCAAGACACACCTCAGACAAGCAGATAAGATGTTTCATTAGAGCAGTAGCTGCTTTCAATATTGTGCAAAACTGATTGCAGGCTGAAATAAAAGCTGAATAATATGGAGCTGGACTGGCAGGCAGGAGAAATGACAGATAAAGACAGCACCCAGCTGATGTCCCAGACAGACTCTTGGGTGCAATTTTTTCCCTCCTTTTCTAGGTTTATTCTTATTTTTCCTGACAAATTGACTGGTTTCCAAGAGAAATTTTCATTCTTGCCAAAACTTTGTTTTCCTGAGAAGCTGCAGATAAACTTTTAGCCAACAGGAAAACTTTGCAGTGAAGTTCATGCATGCACCTCCTCTTCAGAGCAGAAGGATAGGATGAAACCTCACTTGTAGCACTGTGCACAGTTCTGGTGTCCTCAGCATAAGAAGGACATGGAACTATTGGAGAAAGTCCAGAGGAGGCCATGAGGATGATCAGGGGCTGGAGCACCTCCTGTATGGAGACAGGCTGAGAACATTGAGGCTGTTCAGCCTGGAGAAGAGAAGCTGAGTGGAGACCTCAGAGCAGCTTCCAGGGTCTGAAGGGGGCTACAAGGATGCTGGAGAGGGACCTTCATCAGGGACTGCAGTGACAGGACAAGGAGCGATGGGTTCAAACTGAAACAGGGGAAGTTCAGGTTAGAGATAAGGAAGAAGCTCTTCCCTGTGAGGGTGCTGAGGCGCTGGCACAGGGTGCCCAAGGAAGTTGTGAATGCTCCATCTGTGGCAGTGTTCAAGGCCAGGTTGGACGGAGTATTGGGTGACATGGGCTAGTGTGTGGTGTCCTTGCCCATGGCAGGGGGTTGGAACTAGATGATCTTAGGTGATCTTTCCAGCCTAAACCATTCTACGATTCTATTTTCTACCCTTTTTACACACAAAGAAACAAGCTGGGTACGGCTTAATCCAAATCTGAGTTTAATCTGGCTTGTAGGAACTGCAGTTCCTGCTATGGAGCATTTCTAAATATTCAAAGAGGACAATCCCTACTTTAAAGGAATCACAATTTAAGTTTAAGCATAGTCAGGGGTTAAAACAAGAGTGATGTATGGACAAAGCAGCATTATTCCCTATGGGCAAGAAAATGAGTGGAGACTTCCCCTTAGGGTATTCCTGAATTAGGTACCCCAGTGGATCTCCAAGTCTTCCATGTGGTCCCTAAGGTGACAAGCAGGACTTCAGCCTTATAGAGACACAGCTATGGAAAACATCTAAACCAGGATAATACAGTAGATACTGTGTTAAAATAGTAATTTAGGCGTGTTTGCTAAGGTGAACCTGGGCTTCTTTTGTGGAGATGGGGCTTGATCCTTGATGTCCAGTGACTGCTCCAAAGATGGCCATGGGTTGAGTTGGGAAAGAGAGGGTGGACTTTTGGCATGGATCAGAAACACTCCCATCCACACCCTGACAACCTTTTTATTCCATAGGAGAGTAAAAGAGCTTTCCCAGCTCTTTTCTCTTTCTTTTTTTGTCAAGTTGATGTTTTGTGACAAAAATTACTTGAGAGATTCCTGACCCACTCCAAACCGGGATAGTTTCTACCTGCTTGTGCAGGGAATGTGGGCAGGAAAGGTCAGAGGGGTTTTGGCACCGCAGATTGAGTGATAAAAGAGGTAGGAGGAAGCAGCACAAATATGTTTTACTTGGCTGGAAGTTATGGGAGAAGCTGGGAAGCCAACTGGAGAGCTCTCTCCTGTAGAAGGTGAGGAGTTTGCTTGCCTCCCTCGAGTGGGTCTGACAGACGTAGGCAGGTTTGCTGTGGGATGCTTAGCCCACAAGTGCTGGTGTCCGTGGGGTAGCTGTTATCACTGGAACCAGCCACAAGCCATCGTGCAATCATCTTCATGTCTGCCTCATGTTGTCCCCACGAGAGAGCCGGTGACCCAAGGACAGTGGGGTGCACGCTGTACATAAAGAGAGGGCAGTTGTGCATCACTGCTAGGAGTGAAACCGAGTCTCTTTATATTGTTTGAGTAACAAATAGAGGAAGTATCTGTAATTTCTCTTCCCTGCCACTCCTAGGGAGCTATCTTGTTGCTTTCCTGTAGAGTCCTCTGCTGTGGTTCTGACGGTGGGAACTGCCACCCAAGTGGGTTATTTAAGCTTTGACCAGTTATTCTCAAGGGTTTTTAAAGGGTTCCCCTTTTGTCTCTCATGGCAAGAGGGAAAACATGATCTCCACTTTCTGTTTTGTGAGTTGCGATGATGTGGCAGCTCCTCTCCTGCAAAAGCTCATCTTGTGCAGTGTTAACCCTTCCTAATGATCTTTCTTCTTGCCAACCCTTCCTCAGACGTGAGGTGCTTGGAGATGTCTTCTTCCACATCCTACTCCAGAGATCACCCCTGTGCTGGAAAAAAGCCCTGCCTGGACCCTACACAGCAGAATTTGCCACTGCTTAACCTTTGTTACCAGCACCTTGTACAGGCACTGAGGCATGGGCTGCACTTCCATGTTGTTGGTGTGCAAGAATCAGACCCTTATGGACAGAGGAAGAAGCCTTGTTGTGGTGGATCCAGACACAGCAGCTAGAAACAGTGCTGTTTTTATGGGAACGATGATAGATCTCTGCAACACATCATTGCAAAGCCTTGTTGTGGGAGATATCCCCACAAACCATCTGCAGATTAGAGGAAGCCCTAAAAAGAAGCTGTTATTGTCCCTGAGAGCTGTGACCAAGGCAGGTAACAGAGGTAATGGGTGCAGGCCACATGCAATTCAAAGCAGCAGGGAGCAATTCTGTATCTGTGTCCTGACATGGGAACTGCTGGGTTATGTAGGGCTGGATGAGACCCTGCTGTCAGAGTGCTGGACAAACTGAAAGGCATCATGCCATAGCTGAAGGCAACTCGGAACATACCACAGTCCCTGAGCTTGGAGGGCAGCTAAGGATACTCGCTCCTTTTGATGTAAGATCCCAATGAAATTCCTGCCAATTAAATCCCTGGCTATATTCTACCCTTGAGCAGATTCCCATCCCGCTAGCACACTGCACTCCTGCCTGCTCACAGCTAAATGAGCCTTCACCCTAGCTGGCACAGTACTGCTTCCATGCATCGTTTGGGGGAAAAGAAACCCAAAAGAGTCCTTTTGAGTCTTTGTTTGGGAGGTTTGGGATGGATGTACTGCAGCCTCTCCCAGCCAGTGCACTTCTT
Source organism: Nestor notabilis (assembly GCF_000696875.1). NCBI lineage: Eukaryota > Metazoa > Chordata > Aves > Psittaciformes > Psittacidae > Nestor > Nestor notabilis. The sequence continues at coordinate 294,582 of NW_009929789.1, read as the reverse complement.
TTCCAGCAGCATGTATGTGGATGCCAGACACTCTGCAATGGAGGGAGAACATGTTTTGGCTCCTCCAGGTCCCTTAGTTTTGCTGCAAGGTTAGATTTTAACTTTCTTGCTCACTTTAGTACCACTCCAGCATCTCTTTCCTCCAAGAAAGACAGCTTGGGTTCAGCCTTTTAGAGTTAAGCATAATCAGAACTATCAGGATGCTTCTGTTATGGTCTCACAAGTGTGATACAACAGCACCAAAGTTTCCTTATCAGATGGAAACTCCTTGCCCAGTACATCCTACAATGACATTTCCACAGATGTCTCCATTACTTAGGTTATAAAGACCCCTTATCTCCACATTTTCTCCTCTTTCATTATTTCCAAACTGTAATTTTTTCCCCTTTTAGTCAAACTTTTTGTTTGATCCCATCTGTTCACACTCTCCAACCTTATTAAATTCCACACTTTTTAGCTCTCAGGCTCAGGCATTTTGTCTTTTATGGTAATTTCCAATTCTTCCCCCTGCAGAGTCGTTATCTCTGGACTTAGAGCCATCATCAGCTCCCTGCTCTTCCTTTGGTCAAAATTATTACTGAAAATACACATATACTTTAAAAATGGATGAATTTGTCACCTTTCAACTCCATTTAGAAACTTTTTCCCCACCTATAGGTTTCCCTTCCATCAAAGTCTGTGTTGTCTACACCCTGTCCCCAGCTTGGTGCTTACTCATCTTCACAGGTTCCAAACTAATGCTCTTTTTCAGGAAATTATGGAATAAATAAGATACCAGGCATGATGTCAGCAAATAGATCAGTGAGGTGCTCAGAGAGAAGACCTCTCATATTTCTCTTTTCTAGGAAAACCACTGTTTTATGGCAACGAATATGAGAAGACAGTATAGGAGGAAAGCAACTGTGGCAGCTCCTTGTCTTGAGCAACAGCTGATTTCCTACTATGACAACTGGGGTTCATCCTGTCTGGTTCTTGATGTCCATGGTGCAGACACAAGATCCAAACATCCAATGATGCTGTGAGGACTGGAGCAGCTCTGCTCTGGAGCCAGGCTGAGAGAGCTGGGCTGGGGCAGCTGGAGAAGAGAAGGCTCCTGAAGGGGACACCTTAGAGCAGCTCCAGTGCCTAAAGGGGCTCCAGGAAACCTGGAGAGGGGCTTTGGACAAGGGATGGAGGGACAGGACAAGGGGAATGGCTTGAACCTGCCCGAGGGGAGATTGAGATGAGCTCTTGGGCAGAAGCTCTTCCCTGGGAGGGTGCTGAGGCGCTGGCACAGGGTGCCCAGAGAAGCTGGGGCTGCCCCATCCCTGGCAGTGTTCAAGGCCAGGTTGGACCCAGGGGCTTGGAGCAACCTGCTCTAGTGGAAGGTGTCCCTGCCCGGGGCAGGGGTTGGAGCTGGAGGAGCTTTAAGGTCCCTTCCAATCCAAACCAGGCTGGGATTCTATGAATGTGCCACTTCGAATCCCTTGTGCTCAGGGGGAAGAGCAGGTACTGGTGGGCAACAGTAGATCCGATGAGCTGCATTCAAGGAAAAGATGTCATGATAAACCTTACTCTTGTGATTGATTAGCTTTTGAATCCCTCTACCCCCTGTACTAATCACCTTCCTCCTCAGGAGACTTCTACGCTGGCTTTGCACAGCAGCCCTGACAACGAGCTGCAGGCTATCTATCTTTTCAGAGATCTTCCAACATCAAAGTCTTTGAGGGCCCAGTCCTGGACCCGCTGTGTCACTGGGTGATTCTTACTGATGTGCTGCCAGAGGTTAATCTGTCCCCTGCATTGTGAGCACTGAAGCTGCAGCTGCTGGGAAGAACTGCTCCAGGCTGGGTCTTGGCAAAGATCTTGTCATGGGAACATTGAAAAGATGACTTAATAACTCCAAAAGATCCCAAACCATGCAAGGACCAGGGAGTCATTATGTATTGTCAGGACATGGGATAAAGGTCACCAGCACAACGCATCTGCAGCTTATAAGATATGTACAAACCCATAGGCTGGCTCTGTGGCCAGCTAGCTTTGACTGGGGGCTCGACAAGTAAAAGGTAGATCAGAAACAGTCAAGGATAAGACTATTGTGAGGTTACAGGCAGAGAAATGTGTAGCCAAGCTTATCCAATGTCACTGTCTTTATCTGAATTCAGCCTCTCTGTGTCTTTGGTGTATTTTTCACCAATTCACATATTTATTGGTTTAGGAGAATTAATCGTATCATTCAATTCTGCAGATTTTTCATCCAGTCCCTTCTCTGAACGAGGGAGTTAAAAACCCTGAAGATTTTATTGATGCCCATTATAAAAGAACATAACACCTATAAAATGTGCACTGTAGTTTTATGTTCTTCTGCATCCCAGCAGCATGTCAATGTTCTGTAGCCACATGTTGCCTCTGTCTTTCTAGTGCAACTCTAGACTTACACTAAGGCCCCAGATAGATAAACTTTCCCACAAGGCACCATAGCCCCAGAAAGAGAGGAAAATATTGAATGTGTGTGTGAAATGCAAGTAAAATGTTTGCTGTGGAATGAACCAATTTATAGGGTCAGAAATTGGTTGCTAAAGACAAGATGAGAGTTGGGGAAGACTAAATTTCTCAGAGCACTGAGTTGTCTTTAGCTGGCACTTTCTCCATGCTGACATGTTTGCAAGGGTCCCCAGGACAGAGGAACTTTGCTAAATCCCTGCTCTCTTGTACTATAAAATCTCTCAGACACAAGCTGAGGTGTATTTTGTCACCGCAGGTGGGAAAGATGCAGACACCATGATGAATTTATATCTCCTATTTCCTTGAATGCTTTCCTTCCCAGGCTGGCTTCTTAGCACTGCACTAACAAAGCCCACTCCCAGGCAGAATTGCCTCACCAGCCTCATTTGTGTGCTGCAAGATAAGGGCATGAATTTGGCTGGTTGTCAGTTAATTAACAGACTGCTGATGAATTTGTGCCACTATCAGCTGGGTATTATTGCTCTCCTGGGCACCTGTTGTCAATGGGAGGTGGAGGACAGAGTGTTTCAGCAATATCCGTGCTACAGAGCAAGCGGCCCCCCCCGGGTCTGTACCCCCCCACCAAGAGCAAGCGCTGTTGTTACTGCCAGAGATCACAAAGCAGTGGTTATTTCTAAAGAAAAGAGAAAATTGAGGACAAGACGCCCCTTTTTTTCCTTTTTTCTTCTTCTCTTTTTTCTCTCCTTTCCTCTCCTCTCCCCTTCCCCTCCCTCCCCTCTCCTCTTCCCTTCCCTTCCCTTCCCCTCTTCTTTCTTCTCTTCTACTTTTCTTCC